>NC_083638.1:7851021-7971021 GCF_963576545.1 Limanda limanda | reverse complement strand
ATAATGATAAATATTGAAGTGGTGAAGTGTTTCTGCATCCGGGATGTGTGGGGTGAGAGGATGGCTGCGCCATGTTCCCTAATGCAGAGTCAATAACCTTCTCTGTCCTCCACCTCCTCCACCTCCTCCACCTCCTCCGCCTATCATTTTCAAATGCTTCTCATCCGAACATATTCACTGTCATTTCTCTCCCACGCACACATTTGTGTGATATTACCTGCAGTCGGGCCACAGCGGCGCCCAGACAAGGTCACACACTTGCAGAACTATAGTGTGTAATTGCAATCTCCAAATTTCCCATAATTGAATTAATGGCAGACACCCAGTGCACATGCCCTCAGTCGGCTCTTTGTTTTGGACCTGATTCGCTAATCGCAGTAATGACATTGGCGCTGCTCGTCACTTACGACCACACGGTTGTCCTCTACTCACAGAAGGTCATTTACACTGCTGGTGTTTCTCAGGGGGCCGTGATTGCTCCCGGCACAGTGCCCCCCCCCGTTTGGCACCAGTTTAGCCGAGTGGTATGAAAGCAAACCTTCAAGCAGGGTTGAGTTGAAAGTAAGTGGTTTCCTGTGTTGGCTCCTTCTTTTGGGATACAGCTCAGAAATTGGCTCCAAACAAAAGCTCTCCTCTCTCTCCAGAGCCAGTCAACCTCCTGTTTGCTTTTCTCTGCTCGGAGCCTAGTGTGCACATCAATTAGTTTTTCACCTGAAAGTCTAAAGAGCCGCTGGCACCTGCAGAACAAAAACATAGCAGTTTGCTGCACTTAGAGCCTGATAGAGCAGGAGAAAGGTCACAGGGTCGTTCAGAAAAACACATTCAACACTTAATATCCATTGCAAACTTTGTACTTTGCTTATTACTGGATATGTTGTACATGAAACCGATGTTGTGGGGATAGCAGATGCCTCATAGGAAACTCATAGGACACTCGAAATTGGACATTTCATTTTCATACAAGTTGTTTAAGGAGCTACAGTTTTTTATTTAACTCAGAGTTTGGGCTTTTTTACTTTTACAACCTTTACCTGCACCTGCAACAGACAGAGACAGGAAGTATCCATGGTCTTCACCAGGCGGATGAAGATCACAGAATCTAAGGAGTGTCTTCACTGGAGAAAGTACGGAGCATCTGTAAAGTCCAGTTTGTGTCTGAAAGCATCTCAACGTTTACAAGTTTCCCCCAAAGTCTCTCCTAGTGAATGAGGACTGTGTTGTCATGGCAACAGCTCTCTGGACCAAAACGGCCCTTTCGTATTTAGCTCATCCATAGGTCACGCTGCCGCCCTAATTAGTGCACATCCACATTCTCGACTGAATGAGAGAAAAGAAAAAATACATCCAGCAGAAGAAATGCATTTACAAGCACGAGTAACAATATATATGTTGATGAGACAATTACTGAGGCTCAGAACGGATCCGGGTGGTGTGACTGAAACGTGTCACTGTCTGTGTGCAGTGTGTCTCCAACCTAAAATAAGATTTTTGTAATTATTGATGGAGACAGTTCTTGACGAGAGGGAACGTGGAATCTGTGACGGAGACAGAGCTCAGTTTATCTCTGTTCATTTGAATTTCCTTCAGAGGAAATGACAACAACGAACTTCCTGTGCACACGTTTCTTGTTTGTGTGTAAGAAAGAAAGATGATGATGTCATCAAAGCTCCTTTAAAATTCACAAAGGTAATTTATCATCGATTTTGTTTAAGAAATGCACGATATTAACTTAATGCAACAAAGAATGAACCATAGTGACCTTAAACATGTTGGTTAATTGAAACCTGGTCTTGCTGTTGGACATTTATTCATCAGATTCATCACATTTGACTCACTGAGGTAAATTCAGAAGAAGGAACACTGACACACATCTGTACAAAAAGTCATATCGGGCATGATATACGTACACACAGGTTATAAACAGCTCATCCAAGGTGTCTGAACCTCTGACTGTTCTTAATATTCCCTCATAGCACACAACCTGTGCTGAATGAAAACAGTACAGTAAATATCGTAGGTCGGACGATGATGTATCTCACTGTTATCAACATCTTTCTTTTGTTTGCTTCTGTCTGAAGCCGCAGCTCCTTCTTTATATTTCAGCGATCTGGTTAAGGTCACTTCACTGTGTGTGTTTACTATTCTTTCTGCTGGAGGTTTGTGTTCGGGAGAACGTGGGTGTCACAGCTCGACGCCTCGTACGCTCATCAGGGACGAGATTTACTTACGGAGGAGCCGAATAACTGAATAACAATCTCACCTCATTTACAAGTTTCTGCCGTTTAGTGTTTGCGCGGCTCAGAGCGGCTTTGTGTTAGTCACGCCTGGCGGTGCCCAGGTGACTCCACGCAGGATTTTGTTGTAGCAGCTGTTTAATCCGGCGTGAGAGTAAAAAAAAACACACAAATATCTCGTGAGGAAATTAAAAGCCTGCTGAGTAGTTCCTTATTTTCTGTTTTCCCCCTTGAGAGTCATAAAGGGAAGAAGAAAGTGAAACGGTAACAAGATGCTAAATTTGATCCGAATCTGAAGAGATATTTCCTTTGGCAGCTTGAGACGTTTTGCCTAATTACGCCAATTGGTACCAGAAAGTGACAGCAGGTTGCATCATCATCCCTTCATCGTTTCCCTCTCAATCACGAGTTTGGAATTATTAGCGCTGGTTACGAGTGTGTGCGGCCGATCGAGTGCAGCTACCTGTGGTCGGGGGGGCGGGTGGACGCTGGCGGATGAGGAGCAGATGCTTGAGCCGCATGAGGACACGATAATGAAGAAGAGTTTACGTGACCTGAATTAATCGGACGATTGGCTAACAAATGTAATGGGAAATTATTACATATCATGACACAACAAGCAATTATCAATTCTGGATGTTTAATTCAAACCGTCTGCGGACGGTTTACAAAGGTCAAGTCACGACAACAGACTTGACCTCAATGGCACAGAGCTCAACATCACGGTGACAGATGTGAGGGCAATGGCAATGAGCTCTCAAAAGTACACTCCATTTATACAATCAGATCCCTCCTCTCCACAGTAAAATACATTTGTCCAATCAGCTTCTTTCCATGTCGTGACAGGAAGACCAGACATTGGTCTCTGGCGGTCTCTTTGAAGTTTGAACAAGATGCTAAACGCATCTTGTTCCAGACCCTTTGGGTCACCCCTGGTCTGGGAGAGCTCTCTCAGAGATCTCCTGTCTCTGCAGGTCACACCTATTACCCTTTGAAGCTTCCTGTTACAGAAGACTTAATTGGCCCCTGTTGAGAAACCTTTTGTTCACACTAGACTGAGAAGGCCACGTCTAAGACTTTCAAGAGCATTATGCATAGTGTTAACTTGAGCTAAACTCTGACTATGAGTCTTAAACACAGAAATACATCTTTCAGTAAACTTCTTTCTATATAAATGTTATCTGTTACATTTGAACATGTCTAAATACAAAATTCCCATCACACAACGTAGCCCCGAGCTACATTATTCATCTCGTTTGGCCCATAAATCACACGCGGACATAAATGTTTAGGATGTAGCCGCGACCTTAACGCGCTGCTGTTGTGGCTGAAACAGCGGCTGTTAGCGGTTTCATTAGGAATGAGCTGCGAGTGTTAGCGAGCGCCGAATACATTTTCTCTGACCACACGGCAGCAGTCTGGGTTTCCGGTGTGTGTGTGAAGGCTGAAATCTTTCTTCTTGGCTCTCTGTTCTGTCTCATGACGACTGGTAGTGGATCAACTTCCTGTTTAGTCTTCAGCTGATTATCAGGCTTGATTTCTGCTGAAAAGTTGTGAAATGAACAGATCATGTGCTGTGACCACGGTGTGAAGACTGTGTGTTTCATACTGAAGGCGAGAAGTACACGTATCTGCTGCTGAAATGATTCGTTTATTTTGGTTCTCGCCTTATTTCATCCTCCAAAAGATAGTTTACTGCAGTTCTGACAATGAATTAATTGTTCAAGACATTTGTAAAGCAAACGTTCTTGTTTCACGTTCTCTGATTTTAGTGTTTTCAGTTAATTTTGAGTTTTGTGTCACTGTAAACTGAATATATCTTTGGGTTTAGAGCTTCTGGACTTTGGATATGTGATGTTTCTTCGCCCTGCTCTGTTATTCAGGTTATATTGTGCATGTTACAGCTCTGCAAAGTTAATAAAGCACAACTTCTGTGTGAGCTCCCTCACAGAACTGAAGCTGCTGCTCGTCTGTAGGCGATACCTCCGCCCCATCGGGATGTACGCTCCACATTTGCATGATGCACGCCTTGCAGCTCGTCGGTGCCCCTTCTAAAAAGCGAGAGCGGAGGCCGACGTTTCCAATTTGCCTGAGAAGAACTTAAAGAGTTAGGAGCTGAAACCAAGTGTTTCATACAGAAGCTGAATGGAGGCGCTGCAGCCATGCATAGTCTGAGGAAAGTGACCTTTTCAAATAATAACACAATTTAAATTACCATCCTGAATATGAGGTCTCTTTTAATGAGTAATGTCGATTGTAGAACAGGTGAAATATCGTCCACCATGATTTCCATTGGATTCTGCACCAACGACTCCATTCATTACAAATAACTGTTTCTTTTTATACCAGCTGCACAGTATTTATCTTCTTTTGTTCGTTGAGCTTTCAAGGCGATGCCAGGAAGTGGACTGATGGCTCCCACTCGAGAGGAGGAGGAGGAGGAGGAGGAGGAGGAGGAGGAGGAGGAGGAGGAGGAGGAGGAGGAGGAGAGACATGGAGATCTCTCCTCCTTAAAGATCTCATAATGATATGACTCGTACAGCTTTTGTGAGCAGCAGGCAGAAAATGACATTCAGCTTTGCTCATTAAAGAGGCCACTGAGCCGGAAGGTTTTTTTTCTTTCTTACCTGCTAAGCAGCTCATCAGCTCGGCCAAAACTATCATTAGGACAAGAACACGGCTGTAAGAGTTGAATGGAACATTAGATAAATGAGAGAGTTGCTATAAAGGGAAACGTCATCTGATAATACTGTTTCTTTTCCGTCCATTATTCTTTCTCACACTTCTTTGCTTTTGCATCTCAAGATGTGTATTATAGAAACACATGGGTAGATGCAAGTCGTTTGGTTTAGTGATGCGTGAAGAGCTGAGAATGTTGCTCCACATAAGCAAGTCAGGTGTAAGGTTTTAATTTCCTCTGAAGGGCAGTGTCAGCTCTGCTCAGCGGAGCATCCATTACTTCATTACCTGATCATCGACGCCCACGCTCAGAGGAGGGGGGGGGGCTGCAGTGAATGATAATTAGGTTAATAACGCCACCGATGCTGTTTCTAACCTTGAAACCTTTGCCCTTGTTTCTGGCACCGACCGGGTTCCAGATAGCGTCTTCTGTCTCTGAGAACTCTTTTGTCTGACTGGCTGCTGGTTTTGATTTGTGGCAGTGTCGTATATCCGTTAGAGTAAATCCTTTTGGTGTGTGTTCAAAACATAATGACAGGCTTACGTTTATGATACCTGACTCTCAGACATTCTCAGAGAGTCCTCCAGGTGTTTACTTTAGAAGTTCTCTCCCTTTTCGAAATGATCCTTGACTTTGGGAATGACCTCTGACTAGCTAATGGATGTGTGTAGAAGGAATGTTCTTGACCAATGTGTCTTCATGTTCGGACACAAAAACACGTCCTTTAGTCAGAAATCTCATGGGGGACGGCATTTACCTGAAGTCATGGGCGGAACCAAACTCTATATATAAATGTGTGTAAGACCCCTGCAAGTCAGACTTCACTATTTGGCCTGGGTGATTTCTCTGAGTCCTATAGCTCGTCTTGACCTGTACTACTTTTGTGTAATAAACATTATTATACTTGTAAGTTCTGGGTCCGCGTTCCTTTCCTTCATCATCCAGAATATTCCAGAGCAGCTGCACTGGACACAGATCGCGGTGGAATTGCGGAGGAAATGAGACGTGGCCCTCGGGTCTCTAATCAATGGGGCAGCTCCAGCAGAATAACCCACATTTAGATCAATGGGAAGCTGCAGCAGCTCATACAGGCCCCTCGGAGTAATTACTCCTCCTGCCCTCTGCAGCCTAATGAAGGAACATTTTAAATGTCAATGAATGGAGTCTTTTCCCACCACTGACTTTCTGTAACGTGCTCCTGTTGCAGACAGAACCTCCACTGGCCGACTGGGATTTTTTTATTCTTCTCGCCTGACGCAACTGTTAACACCCATTTTCCATCAAGTTGCACTCTTCACCTGGAATTTATTTAAGGCATGAACGAGCACTGTTTCAACATGATGTGAATAAATCTGGTGCAAATCAGCTTCTTCTTCTTTCTACTTCATGCATCAGTGATATTTTTCCTTTTTCTGTTTGATAGTCTGCACAGAAGACAGTCGGGGGGAAACTCATATATTTGGATTTGCTTTTAAAAGACTCATTACTTTACGGATTTGTACATCAAGATGGATATTAAAGTTTCCACTTCATCTTACAGTACAAGAGAAGAAGCCAAAATATTTTGGATATGGTATATTTGACATCATTTGTGCAGGATAGTGACGGTGGAGTGGAACCTTGGTTTAGAGGTCCTGCCAATCCTGCTAACATGGAGGAGGAGGGTTTTCATGATCTTTACCTACCAGCACCAGGAGGACATCCAGATGTTTTGGCCTCATTTTGGGAAGGGTCAATTTTATTGTCTATATACAGTCCGTGGCGCTAATTGTTCTTGGATGTCAGTTAAAGGGAAACATCAGGATTCAAACCGGAGGTATGGTTTTTACTTCCTCATATTTCTGCTCTTCATCAGACGTCAGACTTGTAGGCGAACCTTTGCCTCAACATCTCTCTGTGTGATTGAAGGTATCCCGGCACCCGGGTCAAGATCTTTGCCTCCATCACGGTGCCGCTGGAGTATTTGTCTTTGTTTTAGGAGGCCGGCTTGAAGCTGTTAGTCGTCCCTGTAGTAAACCTTCTCCCGTCTCGGGGGGGTTTCACGTTGTCTTGCGTCAGGTGTGATGGAGTGTGTCATTACTGGAGCCTCCCTACACCAAGGGTCCAACCCCCCCCCCCCCCCGAGCAGGTTTTGGCCCCTTGTTGCAGTGGTGAGGAGGCGGAGGAAGAGGAGGAGGCGCACCAAGGAGACCCAGGGGACAAACACATACACAGACATGTTCTTACCAGCCTCTCCATGTCTTTATTCCCCCCTGCCTCAGAATATATCTGCACCTGTAATAGTTGTGTGTTATCAGGAAAGGGCAGCAGCCTCTATCAACAGGTGAGGTCGTTGCGGAGGTGAAGTAATTACAGATCTCTGAGACAGGGAGGAAGCAGACTGCGGCTCCTGTGGGAATCGGGTGACAGAGCCAGATTAGACTCTATCTCCATCTGCATACTGGAGGTAACACCGGTCTTATCACCCGAGCCGGGCTGGGGGTAAAGGAATTTGGGTCATTTCATCCATTAAACATGATACATCTGCCATCTTATTAGGATGTGCTCTACTTTCAGGCATTTCCATTTTTTTTTTTTGGCCAATGATGCTCCAGTTCTTTTTCTGTTTTACTTTTTCTGCTTTTGGAAGCTGTTTTGCATCATGTATTTCCAAAAAATGTCAAAGAAAGCTCCTGTCTCTCGCCGATATTTCAACCATCAGGGATTCCAAGTTTTTTTTCCACTTGTACTGGAAGACGTCTCAGGCTGGATCTCGACTTCGAGATGGGAGCTCCGACTCAGATTGCAGGCGTGCCCTCTCCGAGCACAATGCCGACGTCTCTCACTCGCTGTGGGTGGCACAGCTCCAGCTCGAGTGGAGCTGGAGACGTTTGATTCATCCGCAGGCACTTAAGAAGTAAGAGAGAGAGAGAGAGAGAGAGAGAGAGAGAGAGAGAGAGAGAGAGAGAGAGAGAGAGAGAGAGAGACTGACGGGTGCCCTTTCAGAAGTAGATGCTCCGGAGCTGCGATGACAGCTGCCTGAACATCCAGTAGAGTTGAGAGAAGAGCACCAGCATGACATTGTTCCTCTTCTACAACACACTGCGTCGTCCTCGTGGCTCTGAGGAGCGGAGCTGGAACGAGACACATTTGTTTTGAGTGATTAATCTCACAATTAGGTTGTTGATTAACTGGCTAATTAGTGGAATATGGAGAGAACATGAAAGAAGCTTCTTCCACTTTACTGCCAACGTTTTGGTTTCCACAGTTTCATCTGGCAACGATTTTTTAAAACACTTGAAGTATTGATGTTTCAGAAAACAACATCAACGGTATCGATGGCTTATGTGATCAATGAGCTCCTCAAGGAAAAACCTGACGTGACACTTGGCTTGTTTGTGCTTTAAAATGTTTTAGACAGTCAGACAGAAAGCGATTCATCAATTATCCAAGACTTCTTTTTTATTCAATTCCAATTAATTTAATGGTTAATCATCCAATTGTTCCAGCTCTGAGGATAAGATGTTCATACAAAGAGTATCGTCTGCATAGACGTTGACCTCATGTAGTTTCTCTCTTTATCCCAATTTCTGTTGTAACTCTATTCCTCCTGTTTCTTCTTCTCCATTTGAATATTTAGGTTAAAAAAAAACAACTCAAATACAATATGTAGATGAATATTTGGCGCTTTATTTGTTGTTTACTACCCCAAAAAAAATCTAAATGAAAGGTTTCACATTTTCCCTATAAAAGTCCATGTTGGAAAATCTTTAGTTTATGAAGCTTGCAGCAAAATCCAGTTAATAAAGTGCTTCACTGGATTAATAAATAGATAATCAGGAGACAGACAGAAATAAACATGTATTAAAACACATATCTGTGTCCCTGATGATATAAGATGGTTGAAAGCAACATCATTAGACCTGTTACTGGAACATTGAGTTTTTTGTCTCATCGTCTGACACAGTTTTCAAACTCTTAAACAGCTGAAACACTTGTTAAGGTTTCTCTCCTGCACGACATGACTCTTGTTGTCTCTCTTGTTGTTGTGGGGGGGGGGTCCTCTGTTGTCATAGAGTTGTTACCAAGAGATGTAATTACGCCGACGTTCCCCTGTGAGGCCGGACTCATTTGTGATCTCCTGTGGTGATGATGGACGACGATGTCTCCGAGTTAACTAGACTTCACTTCCACGTCCACGACTATAGTGATTTCAAACTGTAGAAACTCAATTTAGAAAAAGATAATATAATAACGTGTGTTAGCGTGAGGAAAGTGCCGACCAGTAGGTTTCTCTGTGCAGCATGTAAATGAGCTGGAGTTCATTTCCCATCTCAGCAAATGAGCTGTAACTGAGAATCATCCCGATTATTACGAGCTCGTTAGAATTAGTTGGGCATGATTTGTATTCACAAAAGGAAAAGTTGTCTCGGGGTAATTTGTGTACATTTGTATATGGGTGGAGTGGGTTATTTTAAAGTATGAAATGTTGTTTAACCGTTAAATCTTCAGTCAAGTTTGAGAAAAGATTCCTCAGTGGATTCAAATTCAATAAAGTCTCCAAACTCAACTACCCACAGGTTTTTAACAGATTAAAGCGTGTGGGACGCTCTTTGTAGCTTCCTGTCCAAAAATACCACAGTAACCCGTAATCTCCCAGCAGCCCCCAGTGACACCACGTAACCCAGCTTGCTTCTGGCAGAGGATTAATGGAGAGCTTTGAGAAATGTGTCCCTCAGCGAGGCGAGCGACTCTAAAGGGACTTTGACTTCTTCTGACTCCGTGTCTCAGAGGGAGGAAAGGCACCGACATGACAGGAAATGTCTCGAGCTCGACGAGTGGAAAATTGGAAGTGGTCTGCAGTTTAGTGCGGCTGACGGATATTTGGCAGAGAAAATAATGCAGGCTGTGATTGAGATTGTTCTTTTGAAGGCGAGCCATGACGGCTGCCAGGGACCTAAAATATCCCCTCTCACTTCTGAAGATGAAGGGTTTTTAGTTCTGGTGTTTTTTTTTGCCTCTGACCTGTCGTCCTAAAGATAGAAGGACTCGACTCTGGATCGTGGCTTCGTTTCCTGTTTATTTTAGCCTTTTTTTTATTCGCTCTTATCGGTGAAGGTGGGAAACAGGAAGCCAATATGGCTGCAAACCTGAGATTAAATGCAGTTTATTCACTTCAGTGGGTGCACCGCTGGAAATGAGGCGGCCTGGCAGCTCACTGAAGCGGACGCAGGAGAACATATTTGTTTCTCCAGTAATATCTGGATTTATACTCTTTCTGTGCCGTAGTGTCTCCTCAGTTTCTCCGTCAGCTCTTCCCCACATCTCAAGGTCTCCTCTCGTTCTTATGAATGAGCGAGTTGCTCCACACCTGCTCGACTTCGTCCCTCTCCATCCAGATGTGGGTCTCTCTCATTCACACACCCAGTGACGGTGGTAAAGGTTAAGAGGAGCAGCGTAGAAGTGGAGCAGCGCTGCCCTAGTTTACTGGTTATGGATGAAGTGATGGGACTGGTTTCTCTGGCTCTGCTGTAGCATGTAGTCCCTGCAAGACACTCCACATAGTTTTCCCTTTCGAATGTGAAGAGGAGCCAGGCCAAAGTAAATCCACATTCAATTTATTACCTGCACAGAGGAGGTTATATTTTCACCCCTGCTTATTTGTATCAGGATGGGAAATGGACCAGAAAGAAAGGTGTTGTTTTTAATATTCTCACTGGTTTCCCAGGTAACAATACTGGCAATCAGTCGAGCATACTTCACACAAACAAATTTCACACTCTCATTCTGAATTTATTTAATCAAAATGCAGTTATTTTTCCCTGTGAAGATAGTGAAAATGTTGAATAACCCCCAATATCACTATGTGAAAGAAGCAGAGAATAAATCCTGGATCCGCCACCAGAATTGGATCCCGACCCAAATTTGTATTGTTTTCCCCTGACACTAAGTTTTGTGATATTGGTCTGGTTGTTTTTGTTTAACTTTACTTGAACACAAACCAACCAACCATCCACGAAATGGGGTGAAACATATTGGCAAAGAAATATTAATATCAGAGACTGATCTTTAATTTGATCCAGATGAATATTTCGATCTAGTAGATTTTAATGTGGTTTCCCAGGTCAGTGAAGGATTTTTTCGAGCTGCTCTATAGAAACAACGTTAGATTCAGATCTGTGTGAAACAGTTGAACCAGGAATTTGTTTGTGAGATTCTGGCTCCTGGCAGAGGAATGTGCTAAACTGTTTGCTGTTCTAATAACCCTCCGGCTTTCAGTTGTGGCGACACCTCTTTGTCACTGTTTGTGAAAAGTTAGTGTGATTTAACACAACAGGTCCCAGAATCCTGCATCAGAAACACAACAGCAGCTTAGGAGTGCGTTTACAAAGCAGCCAAACAAACTTGTGTTGGATTGATGAAGACATCAGTCAGTGATTGGTCCTTTTCAACGACAGACGGCAGCAGCACTTGATGGTCACCTCACTAACAGATCTCACCCCCATGTTCCCACGATGCTTCTTAAACAGCAGCAGGAGGAAACACACTCAGTTGATACTTGACCGTGGGTCTGATATCAATGATTATCACTTTCCTGTGAAGTTTATTGTCTCAATCTCTAGTTTCAACTCTTCTCCAATACAGCAATTTTGTAAAATATGGTCCCAGCGTCAAAAAGACCACAAGACACTCTCTGTATTTTGCTGTGGATTCCGTGTGATTGACAGCTAGAACCATCCAATGGGTGCAGGTCGCAGATATAGGTGGGTGTGTCGCATCCTCAAGCTCGCAGTCAAGCTCCACCCCCTGCTCCTCCAAATATGGTGACTTCTGGTTGGTTTGCACTTCTCTTCCTCTGCCCCTGATAGTGTTTGTGTGGAATCAGGACTTAAGAATCAAAACATGGCTAAAATGTATCAAAACCACCAACTTCTTATGCGTTTTGTGATATTTCTTTGTTCTCCGGGTTGTAAAGAGCAGCTGTTAATCATTAAATCATAGACTCCTACATCACACTATACATTTTGTTGACTGGTGTACATCCTCTGTAATTAGCTTGTGGTGTCAGATCCGTGAGCTCATCACTATTCTAATTGGCTTCGTCCTCGTGGTGTTTTCTGCTTTTCACTGCGAGACAAGAAGGTGAGAGAGAGAGAGACGACAGAAAGGTTCAGGTAAACAAAAAGTACACAATCATTGTCATCACGTGACCTCTAACGCAGCGAGGGCTCGCTCAGCTGGGGGGGGGGGGGGAATCCAAAGCGTGCAGCATGAAGAGCACTGAGGCGCTCACACAGCAGAAGACACACAATCCTCTTTTAAAAAATGCAAAAACTGCCATTTTTAATCAAAGAATTAACAGAAGTAAAGATTCTGATCAATTCTCATTTTAGAAGAGACACACGCAGACAAATGAATGAGTCGTTTTTTCACCATTGTTAGGATTAAGTCACACATAAAAGAGGCAGACTGTGACTCAGATGTTTAGATGACAAATAATTCTGCCTCTGTTTTGTAACCGATTCGTTCTGCCGCTGGAGGACATTCGTTTTGTTGTAAAAAGGATCCACATTGTACAGTTTTATCTTCTTTGCCAATTGTTGTTAGGATCCTTGATGACACAAACTTTGATCCTCACAACTAAAACGGCAATTTCTCTATTGTTTTAACCCGGGGCCCTGTGTTTATACATGTGAAAATGAAAACCAGGGAAATGTCAACTTTTAAGTTCTTCTTTTCCTTCAGTAAAAGGCTCAGCTTGTTATTCTGGGTCACTGCTCAGAGTCCGGTAGCATCAGTCTCACCCTCAGTCGGGCAGAAGCTTGTCGTTTGTCTCTCTCTTCATCCGTACACGAGCAGGAGCGACCATCGGAGTCAAACGCTCCGTCCACATCATCCAAAACTCACTCCTCTCTTCAACTCTCTCACACACACACCTCTCAAAACCCACTTCATTATCTAAAGGTTGATTGAAGCAAAGCTCGACCCTTTGAAATCAGAGCATGACTCAGTGAACATGCAGGATACATGCAGAGGAAATTGTAGCCCACTTTCTTTCCACTGGTGTGAAATGTTGATTAAGTATTGACAGCTCTTATTGTCCAGATTTACTGGATTGTGAGATAATCCTCGGTGGGGTGTCTCCTCCCCTTTGATTGAGCTACACGTGGTTAACAGGTGCTGGTTTAGCTCTTCACTGGTGGACGTAGGGTTTTTCTAAATCAGGTGTCGTCAAGGGGCCACAATTTACACTGAAGGGCCAATTATACGTCCAACCTCCACACATTAGCCCTGATGGAGCGAGAGGCACATTTAAGTTGTTCCTTGCTTGAGAAAATCCATCCGTCCATCATGCATTCATTGGTTTATCCATTTTCCACATTCGTTCATATATATGTTTTTAAACTTGTTTAAAGTTGCCATATTTATTGTTAGTATTTTTAGCGCCAATTTTTATTTGTTCAAATTACTCGCAGAACAGGGACACTTCAGTGGCCAATCAGATTTCAGATGGGGCCCCTGGATCCGCCCATCGAGCCCACAGTAGCTGAACATACTGTTTATTCTACTTGTCTATATATATTAATAAAGTCAAAATGATAAAGCTGACAGAGACGTTTGGAGTCTTCAGAGCTGC
Source organism: Limanda limanda (assembly GCF_963576545.1). NCBI lineage: Eukaryota > Metazoa > Chordata > Actinopteri > Pleuronectiformes > Pleuronectidae > Limanda > Limanda limanda. Next base: position 7,957,490 of record NC_083638.1, on the reverse strand, counting down.
ACAAGTGTTCTTTTGACATTCCATCGAGTCATTTCCCTCGATGTTAATAACAGAGATATCATTAATGGAGCATTAAGTGAAAGTTAAAATCATTAAAATGACCTGACTCATGTGCAGAGGGTTGGAACGGTCGTATAGATCCAGACCAGGCACCTGTCTGGCTGCTCACCTCTGCCTCAACAATCTCACTTTCTGCTTTGGAAATACCCCCCCAACATTAATAAGACAAAGTTTATTTTTCATGAAGACTTTGTTGACTCCTCAAGATAACTAGCACTATTTCTTCTGAGAGTAAAAGCTTCCATATTGTGGATGCAGTTGTTGTGCTACCTCTGTCACGGCGATCAACACAAGCACTAAGTTACAGTAATGCCTTTATAATGAAAGAAGACAAAGGGAGAAATCAGCTTGTGTGTGTCTGCGTGTGCTCACACTGAGGAGAAGGAGGAGGAGGAGGAGGAGGAGGAGGAGGAGGAGGAGGAGGAGGAGGAGGAGGAGGAGGAGGAGGAGGAGGAGGAGGAGGAGGAGGAGGAGGAGGAGGGTAATGGAGGATCTATTGCACTTGACATCTATTGCACTTGTGTCCGTACTGGGAGAGGGATCCCTCACATGTGGCTCTCTCTGAGGTTTCTACATATTTTTACCTGTTAAAAGGGTTTTTAGTATTTTTCCTCACTCTTGTTGAGGGTTAAGGACAGAGGACGTCACACCATGTTAAAGCCCTATGAGACAAATTGTTATTTGTGAATGTGGGCTATACAAATAAAATTTGATTGATTGATTGATTGATTGAAACCTGATAAATCGTTCTCTGACCTCCTCACGCTGGCCCATCGCTGCTTGCTGGTGTTGTTAATTAAACCTCTGTGTAGGGAGAAGTGTTGCTGAATGACACTGAGGATATTTGTGTTGATAAAGCCTGTTTGCGTTTGTGTGTCAGTAGTTGGACGGTTAATCCGGCCTCCGTCCCACGTCCGGGTATCGATGCTGTGTTAGGGAGCTATCGGGCGAGACTTGCTGTCATGCTCGAGGAGAGAAGCCTCCTGCTCGGCTCTCCATGCTCCCCAGTCTGTTGGATTTTCCTCTGCTTTCCAGCCGTGTTGGATCAGAGTTCCTGTTGCACGAGGACAAAGAGAAGAGAAGCGTGTTTGTTTGTGCACCGTTATCCTAACCCCCGACATTCTCCTTTGATCTGTTGTTGGCAGGATCTACGAGCGGGTGATAGACCCGCCTCAGATGGAGCTCACGCCGGGCAGCGGTGTGTGGCTGGGCCAGCACGGCCACAAGCACGGCCTGTTCAAGGTAAGACTCCGGAGATGATGCACACACACACACACACACACACACACACACACACACACACACACACACACACACACTCACACACACACACACTCACACACACACACACACACACACACACACACACACACACACTCACACACACACACACACACACACACACACACACACACACACACACGCTTCACATTCCAGACTTTGAGACAAAGATGTAGAGAAGAAGAAGCTGAAAGAAAGTCTCTTTGAACCGCTCGTTCCCAGGCCCATTACAATGCTGTCGATTTTTAATCACTGCTCACTTTGTCAGGCTCCTGCATGCGATCACAGCAGGGGGGGGGGGAAACAGCGGGGGCGTCGCCCAGACACACACTTGCTCTTGATATTCCCACCTCTCCTTCCCACCTGCCATGCAATCAATGGGCTTTTTTCATTTTGTTCTATGTAACATTTTTATCAGCTTCCGGAACCTGCTGCGGTGTAAATTATTTTCATGCCTCCCCGTGCTATGACACCATCGCTGCTGCACCATCCCTCCTCCTCCACCTCTTCCTCCTCCTCCTCCTCCCTTCTGCTCTTCCTCCTCCTTCATCCCCCTCTCTCCCATCGAGACCTGGAGGAGCTCCTTCTCCTGAGAGGAAGCTGTGGTCTGCTCCGTCACCCAGTTCCCTGCCCGCGGTCGGCTCAGTGCTCACAGATGCGTGAGAAGCGTGGAAGTGCACAGCCTCATGTGAATGGATGGAGGGAATGAGGAGCCCCCCCCTTTGGGTTCGCACTGGGACCAGTATGGCATGCTGGTTTGACGTGTGCACTTGTAAACACCTGAGATTAATGACCTGTTGCTCAGTTTTTGCAGAACAACCATATTGGTGCTACAGCCTTTTTAAAACACAGTGATATCTTTAACTCGTGCATATTCATGAGAGGAAATGTTTTATTCGTTGTTAAGTAGCTGCTGTGCTTTTTGAGATCGGGCTCAGTGCACAGGGAGGATAAAAGGTGCAGCTGCTGAAGAGAAGCACACGATGACAAATACAAGGGAAGGTTAGACAAACACATTATTATCCTACAGCTGCAGGAAACACCTGATTGGACAAAACTTTCAATAGGAACTTTGCTCTTCTTCACTGTTTAATTAAACTCTGAAGCTAAATTAGCACACTCTGGGTGCTGACACTCTAATACCAAGTTACAGTGTAGTTGCAATTGCTGTGCGTACAAAACCAATTTACACTGTTTGGTCTGTATCACTGAAATGTTGCTGTAATTACAGATTGTGTACTTTGATTGATTCAATCGCAGTTTACAAGAATATTTACATGATTAACAACCAGTTGCAAAATACAGGATTATATAGTTAGGGCTGTGCAATGTGTAGACATATTCAGTGTAGTTTAATTACATCCTGCAGCAAATCACTGTTTGTTGCAATGTTTGTTATTTGTTTGACGCATTTTTTCACAAAGATAAGATGAGAAGAGATAACATAATCCTTTATTAGTCCCACAATGGGGAAATGTGCAATATTACAGCAGCAAGTTTCAAACACAGACATCGGTTTAAGTAATAATAAGTAACTTACACATGAAGAAGAGTGAATTCGACACAGTATTTCTGAGGTTTCACAGTTTCAGAATCAGTTTTAGGGAGTGATCCGGGTTTGGGATAAACTTCTGTCGTCGTCATGGTCACAATAATCCAGGTTACGGTTATTTTATTCTCATGTATTGGACATGGATAAAAAACCTCTTGAGCATCTGTTTCATGTAAGAAACATCTGTCTCCTGTGAGTTTTGTGAACCTGCTTCCTCCCTGACTTCATCCCTCACTTCCTCCCTGACTTCCTCCCTGACTTCATCCCTCACTTCCTTCCTGACTTCCCCCCTGACTTCCTCCCCTTTGCTCCCCTCATAATAACTTCAGCTGCTTCAGGAAGCTTCCACCATAAAACATAACTACGTGTCGTAATGAGTTTCTTTCTCAGATGAGATATGGGTTTGTGTTTTTATTTTACAGAGGTGCAGTTTCTGCTGGCTGATTCTAGTCCGGACAATAATTAAATATTATCATTATACTGAAATCTGCAAACCATTAAAATACAGATAATTTAAAAGCGTATTATTATGTAAGTCTTTGTTCACTGTCTGAGCCTTTAGTTAAAGGTGAGATATTTCAGTAAAATACATTTATTCATATTTTCTTTATTCTATTGTTTTTTTTTTTGTGAAAAGACTAAATTTGTACTTTCATGTGTTTCTACCTGAACTTACTAACCTCAGCCTGTTATCTGTCAGCACAGCTGCACTTCAGCTGCAGGCTGTTGTCTACTTGCCTGTTATTTTTCCACAGGGCGTCTCTGAACTTTGGAGAGAGACGAGATGTCTCTGTCCCTCGTGTCTTCACACTTATCACCTCATTTAAAGGGAACAGAATAAAACACAACACTACAACAGTTTGTGTCACAGTACATTTCATCTTAAAACACATCTAATGTGCTACTTCTATTCCTGACATCAACACTAATCTGGAGTTTTCAAGCACCCACAAAAAAATCAAGAACTGTGGAAACACTGTTTAGTCTGGACGAGCAGAAGTGGTGACATCTGGAAAAATTGTTGTCCACATGGCTTCCTGATTGGTTCTTATCAGACTCGAGGGTTGATAACATTAACTGTCATTAACACTTCCAATTGTTCCAAGGAAATTTGTCATATTTTCTGTAACTAAGCAACTAGCTGCTGAGTCGACAATCTGCGTCCTGTGGCACCCATTAGCTCACATTACTGGTCATGTGATGCATTTCCAACTGTGTTAGTATGGACAGAGTTTACTTTTTAATACGAAGCTAAAAAGCTCATCTGGACGGATATCGCTGTATTTCCAAAATGCAGATTTGAACCAAAAACATATTAGTATGTGTGATTTGTTGAATCTGTACACAAACTGGGGATTATGTGCTGTTATGGGTTAACCTTGTATATAAAAATGTCCCGTTTTGTAACTAATAAAGGATTATCTCATCTTATCTTAAGTATTTCCCTTCAGATGTATTGTGCAGAGGTCTTGATAGACACATACAGAGATGGACTGCAACACCTGACTTAACGTTCACTTCTTCCTTCTTTAACCTGCAGAAGACAAGGGGCTGAACAGACTCCACTCACATCTTCTCTTGTCAAACGTAGAGACGGTTGAAGAGCTTGTTGGAAAATGAGAATAAAGAAGCAAAAAGGGAAAATAGCCGAGAGCAAGTATAACACCGCAGGAGGAGATAGGAGGCGAAATGCAGTGGCGTCTGTAATCTATCCCTCTCAGGACGCAGGAGTGGGATTGTGATAAGACGAGCTAACTAGGCCTTTAAATAAAACATATTCCGTCCTGGCTGCGGCTGGAGACGCTCCACGTCCTCCTCTCGGGGCCCTTCAATCTGAAAGAGCAACCCTAATAAATTATCTTTATCTAGAATCCATTGTACCGGGAATGCTGACTCCTCAGGGACGGCGCTGGCTCGTTTGCAGCCGGCGCTTTTGTGAAGCACTCGGCGTTTCATGCACTACGGGACGGTAATGAAGCCTAACACGGGCGGTGATGGAAAGCAGGAGCAGGTTACACGAGGTGGCACGAGGGAGGAAACGTGGACGTGAGGGATTCAGAGCGGAGATCTCTCCCTCAGTTTGTCTTTTATTAAACTTGAAACATATTTCACCTTTAAAGAAAAGGTGGAAATTGATCTCTTCACCTGACTCTATTCATATTGGTTCTGTTCTCATTAACTCTCCCGTTGACTCATGACCGTGTTTTTTGTAATGTTCCCAGGCAGAGATCATCCTGTGTCTCTTCCCTCTCACACGTGTTAATTAGTGTGGTTGATGTTGAGTTGCTCCTCAGAGATGAGCAGCAGGCAGAAGCTCGGTCCTCACACCTTGCTCGGGAAAAGAAAAGTCATGTTCTGCCTGATTGTACCTGGGATAGTAGACCTCTGTCGATGTTACCCAAAGGCAAAGGCAACAACATGTCTGGACTCTTATTGCTGCAATAAACAATAAACAAGTTTATGTGGAAGAATGCTGGTGAAAGTGAGAAGACAGGAGCAGTGAAGATACTTTTATTGGCAATAACGGGTGAACTTGTGAATGTTTGGGGACACAAAGAAACAAATGATACTTAAACAGCACTTGATGCAGCTAAATACCCAAAAGGAGATATTTTTTATTCATGGGAGATAATTACCTTGTGGTCGCAGGATCATTTTTTATCTTGGTTACAGAGGATATTTTTACCCTCACACTAAGAATTGTAGAAGTGTAGAATTAAAGTTTTTATTAGAAATTAGCTGCAACCACATATGAAACTAAAAACTTCTGTGCGTGTGTGTGTGTGTGAGAGAGAGAGAGAGTGAGACAGAGAGAGAGCTAAAAGAAACTTCCAAAAATCAATGCAGCTGCAGAGTTGGTGATATTTTCTTGACCCCCTTCATATTACATGTGGTTCTTAAATTCACTGCTAATATAAAACTATTGATTATTTCAGCCTTAAAGCTGAAAGTCAGCACTTCTGCCAAATTCCCTTCAAATCAAATAAAAGCAATGAGCAGCTGCACCGAGAAGAAGGATGGAGAACTTGTGTCACCGACTTCAGAATTAAATTAAGAACTTTAAAGAATCATGATATGATGATTTAGTTTAGAGAAAGATTTTCCTACGTGCATTAACTCATTAGCTTTTATTTAATGTGATGTTTATTAACGTTTTTAGTGACAGTGCTGTGCTGGTGAGGCAGTGATGGAGAGACATATGGAAACTTGCTGTTTATTTGAAATGAACAAAATACCTTCATACAAAAATACTGAGGAAAGAAACTTCACATCTGCTTCCATGTTACTGGACTCGTCTTCGGGGAGTTGACACTATTTGGCAGAGGAATGAAACATACCTGGTATTGCAGAGGAATGAGATACGTGTGTGTGTGTGTTTGTGTGTGTGTGTGAGAGAAAAGATATTTGATGAGTTCAGTTCCAATAACCCGCTGATCACCGACAGTGATGTGTAGTCAGGGCTCTGATATAACACCAGCGGCTCAGACATCCACGATCTACACCTTCATTTTCATTCTGAGTGACACCGACAATCTGCTTCTCTATCCGTTGTTTCACAGAGCGTGTGTGTGTGTGTGTTTGTTTGTTTGTGTGTGTTTGTGTGAGAGTGAGAGAGAGAGAGAGTGAGTGCATTTGTTTTCAATCTGTGCTGCTCGCCTGAAGCCTCTCTCTCTCTCTCTCTCTCTCTCTCTCTCTCTCTCTCTCTCTCTCCCTCTCTCTCTCCCTCCCTCTCCCAGGTGTTGTTTGCATGCCGGCCGCCCAAATGAACAGTAAATGAATTTCACCAACACGTGAAGCACAGATGAGTAGATGCCAGCTCTGCTTAGGCTTGTGAATTCTAATGCCCCCCCCTCCCCCCCCCCACAGCATGTTTTAAATACGGCTTCCAATGCTGAGACTATATCAGGCCCATGTGTTTATGTGTCGGTTCCCCGGTGGTTTCCATTAGAGAGGGCGCTTTGTTTTCCATCATTGATCCCTGTGGTCGTCACGGAGACTGTCATTCAGAGTGATTGACAGGTCATCAGTTAGTAAAAGGAGAGAGAGAGCTCCGAGGGTTAAAGGCTGTTTTACTTCTGCTTGTGTGTGGAGAAGCTTCTCTTCAGCTCAGTTAGGAACGAACGCTGTGTGCATATTTTGTGTTTTCACCATCTTCGTGATACATTTCCATTATATGTCCAAGTTTCATGCAGATTCAAGATCACTGTAAGGATACTGACGGTGTCTGTGATGGACACAGACCAGTGCAGTGCTTCCTTCTAATCATGTGTGTTCTGAATCGGATGTTTTTCATCATCATAGAAACAACTTGACACATGATTTACAGACTGTAGCAGCGGTTGAAATTCTAAATGATTCCTTGCGTCATAGTGAGATCTTTGAAAACACATACATAAATAAGGATAAATCCGAACACAGGTTTTGTTTCTGTCAAAAAAGCCTGAAATAATTGTTTTAACCTGCGTTTGTTTGTTATATATTTAGCAGAATTTTGCAAAAACTACTGAACCATGAAAGTTTGTGGAGGTGCACATGGGAGAGACAAATAAATTTACCACCATTATGCATCGTTATGAAATTTAGGATCCAGGATATTGTTTGAAACTCTATAAAACATATATAATTTCTCAGAGAATGATTCATCCTGATGGTAAAATCCGGCGTCTTTAGGGGACAGATATTTCATGAGTGCACCATCATCAAGTCAACGTTTCAATTTGACCAAATCGTTCATGAATGAATTTCCTTCAGCTTCTTCTTGAGCTCACAGCTCTTGAGCCTCTCGAGGAACACGGCGCTGAACACCATTAGCATTCAGCTTGTGTTCATGCTAGCATTTGAATTATTGATGATATCCCAACATGGATCAATACATGTATGTATCATTGTCTCATCAATCTCCCCCCTTTTTGTGTTGCCAGGGCGTCATCCAGGATGTGAAGCTGATTTTCGCCCCCAACGGCTACATCACCCAGTGTCCTAACCTCAACCGCAGTAAGTGTAATGATGACAGAGTCACCCAGCTGAGGTGTAAAGGGGGGGGGGGGAGCCCCTTCTCCATTATAGTGCACCATTATGAAATTGGGTTGTAATGAGCGAAGTGTCATCCGGCGGTGACCTCACAGACAGAGTCTCTTCCTCCAGCACATCTTCCTCCTGATCTCATTCCGACTCCTCTCGCCTTGTTCCTCCGTCTGTTTCCTGTCGGCCGGGTGGAGATAGGAGGTCGCCGCCGTGCCACCGTCTCTGTCACCTGATCGATACGGCGTGTAATCACACCGCGCCGCTTCATTATTGATGCTAACGCCAGCCACAGGCCGAGGACAGAGAGTAAACAGATGTGTGAGGCTTCCCTTGTGTTTGCTGTCGGCCGACACGAGCCGAGTCCAAATGAATACAGTCTGGGTAACGATTTTATTCTGTTCTTGTTCTGCTCTGTTTATCTCTGTTCTAATTTATTCCCTCTTGTTTCTCTCTCTCTCCCTCTCTCTCTCTCTCTCTCTCTCTCTCTCTCTCTCTCTTTCTCTCTCTCTCTCTCTCGTCTTTCCCTCTCTTGGTTTGGTGCTTCCTCTTCCTGCGTTGAGCTTGTCCGACCTGCAGCGACTTCCTGAGCCTGGTGCAAGGCATCATGGACCTTCAGGAGCTCCTGGCCAAGATGACCCTGAAGGTAAAGACAGGAAGGAGAATGAACTTCTTCCCACGCACAATCAGCAGCTCACATCAACACAATAAAACACACAATAAACAGCAAAACAAGATTTGACAGAGGCATTAAAGATAAAAAACAATACTCTGAATATGCAGCCGTGTCAGGGAGAGAAATAATATTATCCAGTTAAAAGCTGCAGCCTTGCAAACAAATAGACACATAAATGGAAATGAATAAATTAGATCCTTCTCCACAGCAGCCGGAGACAGACGAACCCTTTGATTCGGCTGTTGACGTCTTCACTGAAGTTCTTTGTTCTCTCTCCAGCGAAGTCAGCGTCTCTTTCTTTGTTAAATTCAACGAGGACGAAAACCCGAGAAAAGAAATTAAAATAAAACCAGAAGAGAGATGGATGTTATCGTTATGAAACAAAAAAAAAAAATGAATCTCTCTGGAGACAATCTGATTGTTGTGTCCGTTGTTATGGTGAGTGTGAAGTGGTTCAGGAATAAAACTCATATTAATGTGAGAGGGAATCGCAAACAGAGAATCAGTTGATCCCCGAGGGAGGAAAGACAAGATGGAGCTGGTTTTCCATTTGAATATATAGTTTTCATATCATAACAGAAGTCACACGTGGAGTAGCTTATTAATTATTCAATATAAGTAAAGCTGAACAAAATTTACGTTCTTGTTCCAGAGCTTTTGAGTGTATTACATAGTCTTCATCAGCAGATTGGGTTTTTCAAACTGGCCAAAAAACACCAAATACCCTGAGTTGTGAGTATTTGTGTGTATTTTCCGTTCTTAGTATGAAAAAGGAGCTGAGGGAAGGAAAGATCAAAGGGTCTCGTATTATCTGAATCATAGTGACCACCTGGCTAACTCCAGGAATCCTCTAAAACTCCTTCCTCATATACAGTAGTTTCTCTGAATAATAAAATCTATATTAACAGTATAACAGTAAACATCTTATTGACCACTCCTCAGTAGCAGCTCCATCTTAATCAAGGCTAAATTACCTCGGGACTTGAGGCGGAATGAGTCAGGGAAAAACACAATTTCGAGATTGGATGGTTTTCCACATTTTCAAGATCTCGTGAATTGAAATGTGTTCTGTTGGGTCCTGGTGGAATTACGGCCCCCTGCTGGGAGCCATTTCAGTTGGCATATGCATTTCTAGGAAAATATATACAGCATCTCTGTGTATATTGGGTTGAAATTGACATTTAAAATTCGTTTTTCTTGGTCACACACACACACCCACACACACACACACACACACGCACGCACACACACACACACACACACACACACACACACAGGTGCGCAGGAGGTTCAAACAAGGTGTCAGTCGACTGCATTGCCACAACAGGAGGCTAAAAGGCAATGTGCCCTGGAGCCATGGGGGAGAGCTCCAACCATTTATAAGACTAAACATCTGCATAGCTACGTGTGAGATAGACTCTGAGTGTGTGTGTGTGTGTGTGTGTGTGTGTGTGTTTGTGTGTGTGTGTGTGTGTGTGTGTGTGTGTGTGTGCGACTCTACGTGCATAAATGAGAGCCCTCAGGTGGGAGTGAAGGAGGTGAGGGCATCTCAGCAGGCGGGTGAGCTATAGAATGGTTGTCGGTGTAAATAAAGAGTAAATTGAAGAACATTACCTGACTGCTGTGTCAGCTCCGCCTCCTTCAAACTTCTCCTCCCGACCTTATTGCTCATGGGAGCTGCAGCGGGGGTGGAGGCAGCCATCACCTGCTCTGAATTTATCTCTGAATCCAGCGTGAGGTGAATAATCACCAGGTCCTGAATGTGTGATCTGGAGAGTCAAGGTGAGGTGAAGTGACAATGAGCCTCGTTGTGTGTGTGTGTGTGGATTAGCATGATGGCGTCTGTTGGTTACACACCTGTGTGTGTTTGTGGAGAGGAAGCACAAGCTTGTGTTAACAATGAAACACATTGGAGAAATGGCTCAGTACCATTTATTTTCCCCGATAACATAACACGGAACATCAATACAGATACTAATCCTTCGGGATTTATTTCCTCTTGAAAGGGAAAAGTCTGGTTTCATCGCAATTACAGAAAAAAAAAAAGCTTTTATTTGTTTCCCCAACTAAACAGTCCCAATAAAAAAATTTAACTTTACTTAAACGTAGCGATTTTTGTGTTTTCAATATAAATTCGTCTTATAAACAAAGAGTGCCAATATTTGTTTAATTCAAATAGTAAAAACTGTAAAGATCCAAATCATCATCTTTTTGTTGCTTTCAACACTGTTGGTTTCTTCAGAGTCAGACCCTGAACCTGACAGATCTTCTAGTTTTATCATTAATTAATTATAATTAATTACAGTTATGGGTTTGTGTAGCCAAACTTGTTCCTGGATCCTCCCCATTTTTTCTGGATCTTTCTAAGCCAACGTCCCGTCCTTCCTCCAGGTTGCATGGAAATCCCTTCAGTAATTTTAGTGAAAACATGAGACAGAGTTATATAATTGCTAACCAGGCCTGATCCTCTGCTTTTGAAGGAAACAGACATTTGACAGATCCTTCAGAAACCCAGAGAAACAAGTGTCCTCACATTGTCTTCAGCTGTCGTTGACTTACTTCCTGTCTCTCGGCCTCATGTATCAACCATAGCAGACACATGCCTGTTAGCCTCTGACTCCTGTGTTCAGCAGCACGGTGCCATTTGATGCTCGTGCTGTCCAGGAGAGCTGCTCCTCTGTGGCGCCTCCAGGCAGCCTGCCTGCCTGCCTTTGAAATTGCATTTCAAACATTTAGTTTGGGGCTTTGACAGGACACTTCTCGACTGCTCACTGCTCACTGCTCACTGCACAGCTCTGAGGTCGCCAGCCAGCCGGGTTTCCTCTCAATGAAGTGAAAAGGCCTCAATGATATCTGGAAATGTTTTGTCCTTTGTGGCGAGTCCGCTCTTTGTGACACCGTGAGCTGCGAGCAGAGGATTCAGAGGGAGGGGAGGCGGATCGGCAGAACAGCCCTGAGTGTCTGAAGTGGAACTGTAATTATCAGGTTGACTCACGCTGCTGAGTTCAATTGGACCTTTTAGAGTTCCTCCACCTTGGCCCCTTTCAAACTGGAGTCTCATTACTTAGATATAGGTCAGGCAGCACTGGTATTACACACCGATTTATAAATTAGTACTGAAGCTGGAGACTGAGCTCTGATGGAGACGCAAACAAAACCTCTGTGTCGATTATAGACACAAACTGGACTTTGAAGGACGTTGATTTCTCTGTGGCTGGCTGACTATTGAAGACACAACTGCAATCCTGTAATTTGTTTAAGAAATATTACACTAGGGTTATTCTAAAGCGAGATTAGATTGATTGTAGTTCAAGATCATTCTTACTACTGAGGAAAGAAACAAGTCAGAAACCTGCTAGCGTAACGTAGCATCGATTATTTCTTATAAAACACATAGGCCAGAAGAAATTGATAGTTTATACATCATGAGTAAAGACACTGATGACAGGTTTTTCATATCCTGTCATTCCTCTGATTCTCGTGGTTCGACCCTTGACATCTTCTCGTGACATTTGTCAGTCAAATATACGTCTCTTCAGTCGTGAGACAAGCTGGTCGAGCGATGATTATGACATTATCTGGAGAAGGGGGAGGTATCAGTGTGTGGGAATGAAAGAGGGGGAGGGCTGTCAGTCCTGTTTGTCATCTCTCAGTAGATCATAGCCTGAGGTGAGGAGCCTGAGCTGAATGATGATCACTCATTATTCAGTGGGCTCTTCTAACGAGCGGCTCCCAGTGGAGCGGTTCTCTGTGAAAACTGAGCACTGGAACACCGGGAGGGTGGGCGGGGGGGTTAAACCTGCTCTCTCCTTTACACTTCCTGATTTGACCCTGGCGATGCTTCTGTGCTCGTCCTCAGCTGAACTACGCCGAGTCCAGGCTGACCCAGCTGGAGGGCTGTCACTGCGAGCGGACCTGCAGCGCCAACAGCCTGGTGTACCGGGACCAGGAGCTGTGGGTGGAGCCCGAGAACTGCAGGAACTGTGCATGTAAGGTCAGTGTCACCCTCAACTTTCACAACAACAGGCCCCTGGTGTTCAACTCTCACACGATAAACCAGAACCAGCACTGTTGTTGTGTTCCGCCGCCATCCAGGGGAGTGTGAGTCTCTCCAGGAGACGAGTTGCATTCACAATGACATGAGGTTAAAGTTGTTCTTGGAGTTCAAGAGACAACTGGTCCAAATTGGAAGGTTAATACCCAAATGGATACTTGCGATATCATGTGAGGCCACTGTGACCTGGAACTCTGTCGTTTGACCAAATAAATCAAATCATAGACATTAAATCAACATTTGGGTCAAATTTGAAAGGATTATTTTGAGACATCCTTTAGATTTTGAGTTCATTAGGAAAAAAGGGTTTGGCAAGGTCACTGTGACCTTGACGTTTGACCTCCAAATCCCAATCTGTTCATCTGTGAGTGAAAATTTGCAAATATTTGAAGAAATTCACTCGAGGCCCTCTTGAGATATCGTTTTCAAAAAGATTGGGAGGACAAATCACCCAAAAAACCTCCGACCACTGGCTGTGAATGAATGTTTTATTTTCTTCAAACAAGTGTGAGATTAGTCTAAAGCTGTTTCCCAGACCTGCCGAGGTGTGAGTCTACAGAGGAAGCAATCTAAGGCTTAGTTTATTAATCCCTTAATTGAGTCCCCTTTTTATTTAAGCTCCATCAAGATTTGTTAAAATCGTCTTAATCCACAAAGTCTGACATCATCTTCTTCTCTTGTTGTCATTTCCATTTCAAACAGAAGGTAGAGGAAGATCAGATAGAGTTTGAAGTGGAATCAATAAAGTACATTTATCTTTATTATCTGACTATTCAACTCTTCATTGAAGTTTGGTAACAAAATATATTTATTAATCCCATCAAGATATTTCAACCATTTAAAGAAAATAAAAAGTTAGAATCAATCAAAGACAAAAAGATGAAATTTGTGCAGTGACCATGGAAATCAAAGGAATCTACACCCAGAAAATCAAATGATAATTTATTTTTAAACAAATAAAAATATTCTCTTAAACCAGAAATCTGAATCACAGAACAGAATTTCCTCTTTAATGGAAAGTCATCACAACCCTCCTCATTCAACACTTAACTCCAATTCCCATCACATTTCCCAGTTTCCCTGCCTCATCTCCCCCCTGCCCCATGGCCTGCCCCCCTAATAAGCCCCCCCCCCCAATAAGTGTCTTTTCCCGCGCTCATACATAGGAGTCAGATTCCAGAATGTGTTGAATCAGGCCGTCCCCTTCCCGGGCCCTTGGGAAATGGACTTGCCGCATCGTTGCACATCGAGCACAGGGTGAAGTTGATTTGGTCTGATTTCCTCCCGTGGACAAACCATTAACTGATAACTGCGGCTTCCTGGGGGAAGCATTTCCGATGACTCACGAAATGAAGAGGCGCTCGCAGAGAGAGAGAGAGAGATGGAGAGAGAGAGGGAGAGAGAGATCAGCTTCAGAAATGAAGGCAGTCCTTCAGGGCCCGAGTAACTACCTGCTATCAGCCGGCTGCTCAATTTCAGTATCAGCCATCCAGCGCTGGATGATGAATCTGTTATCTGGGCTGTATCACATTATTATTTTTCTTCTTTTTTTTTATGATATAGCTTTCAGTTTTTTAGATTGCAGTCCTGGAGGCGGTGTTCTGAGAGGGTCTGGGTTGGTTTGCATGGTGCTAACTCTGCTGGAGCTGCACTGTAAACCGCAGAGAACATCGCATACTCAGGTTTACAGTTGGGCGGAGGGGAGAAAAGGGAGTTAGCTTCCAGAGCAAGGTTTTAAAATTGAATGACTGCTTGTGAAAATGTAAATTGAGACATAGAGGCAAGCAGGAGACATGTTCACTGTGAATCTTTCAGCAGTGCCACAGGCGAAAGGTGTACTCGCTCGCTGAGTGATGGATTTTTCCTTCTGATACTTACATGTTTTTCTGTGGGCAAAAAAAAAGAAAAAAGAAAGAAAATGTGATTTTTCTCTTTCAGAATGGCGTAGTGGAGTGTCGCAGGATTTTCTGTCCTCCGGCAAACTGCTCGGAGGACTCGCTGCCGGTTCACGTGGACGGGACCTGCTGCAGGAAGTGCAGACGTGAGTATCTGCAGCACGTAGTCGCAAAACCAAAGGGGAAGCAGTAGAAGCAGGATGTTCGCTGATGGTAAAGACGGCATAGAGTGTGAGAAGATCAAGAGTCTGAAGGAGGATTTTCTTTCAATCGTTCCAAAACCAAAGAAGAAGAGCAGCAGATAACATGCAGGATACAATCTTACCATGTGTGGGAGTAGTCTTGCATAATTTCCCTTATTTCCAGCGATGCTTATTGAAATATTATAAAAAAAACCTGCTACAAATGGACTTTTGAACCTCATCATGCAGTGTAAGGGTCAGAATTAGAATTCGCTGGCCACAGATTATAAAAATCCATGAACAACCGTCTCGTCTTTAAGTCTGAGCGAAGCTGAAGCTCTGTTACTTCAAAGGTTACCCGCACATTTTAAAAACGCTGTATCTGCCACATTTCACTTTCTCTTCCTTCCCTCTCTTTGGAAGCAGATGTCACATTACATTTGCGGACATGAAGCCTCTCTTCCACGTCCTTCTTTGCCCAGTTTGCACTTCCTGTTTCGCTCCAATCCCCGTCTGTCGGCCAATGGAGACGCCGCTCCTCCTCCAACGCTGTTCCTCCGCCTTTTTAGCTCGTTAGCACACCGCTAGCCCGGAAACACCCAAGAGTGGAAACCTAACTTGAGCATTAACTGGGAGAAGAAGTTGTTGTTTTTCCACATTTGACCAAATTACCAATACTGTCAGTACCTGAATACAACAGCAGCCTGATTTAAAACCACAACCACTATTGATACGGCTTCTGTTTTTCGAGCTGTTATTCTGCTGCTGCAATGAAACCGTAAACTTTAAACTTTCTGCAGCAGCACAGATCACAGGCGCCTGATTTTCATGGAAGCTGAAATGGAAAGCACACGGGTCTGCTAACTGCTCGCAGACCCGCGAACAACTGTGTCTCTCTCTCGCTATTCTGCAAAAAAAAAAAAACACTAAATCCCCGAGGTGTAGTCCATCTTTGAATAATTCCAGCCCTCCTCTGCCTCCCTCCCTCCATCCCTGCGCTCACTCTTTCTTCCTCCTCTTCCTCCCCTGCGCACATCAGAGCTCTGGCACAGACGAACGAGGGAGCGTCCGTGGTCCTGCCCTCTAGAGAGGAGAGAAGCAGGACGTCGTATCATATGCTTCATTTTCTATTTCTGCTTCATCGCCGGAGGAATATGTAGAAGGGTCTCCTCTGTTGTATTCTTAATGCGCTGATACACTTCCTCTCCACTTATGCACACTAGCCCAAGAACAAGTTTGTTTCTAATGAAATTTGCTCTGCAGAACTTCAGGCTGAAACTTTTTTTAAAAGCATTACCCACTATTGTTGAAAGTCCTGCAGGAGCTTATATAACCGGCCGAGGAATTATTCTGCTGCTGGTGTTTCATAGTTAACTGTGCTCGCCTTAATGGGGGCGAGTGATATTGAAGCAGTTGTTTTTGTTTCTCCACAGCGAAGTGCACCTACATGGGCAAGACGTTCTCTGAAGGCCGGCGCTTTTTATCCCGGAGCTGCAGGGAATGCAAGGTAACTTTACATATCGAGCATTTGTTCCTCCAGCCTGTGCAACACTTTCCTTTCAGCGTGAATGTTTAAGTCTCTGTGCGGTGGAAAGCTCTGTGTGTTATTCAATTAGCCAGCAGGCCTTATTAGTTTCCCCTCCCTGTCCCAGTCTGTTCAATCTGCCTTTCTTTCTCCCCTGTAATGGTGAGATATCCAGGTAATTAGAATAACTTATGAACACAGCAACACAAAGGCCTGATTTAAATTGGGGCTTCATCACTGCATGGATTCTAATTAAAGCCATTATTCCAGTTCAGCGTAGAACAGAGGTTAGCTTCCTCTGCTCAGGGGCCATTTATCTTTAAAGAGGAAAAAACATCTTTTGAGGAAGCAACACTAGTGGTTTGTGCGTGTGATTGCTCACAAAGAGCCGCACTGTGGATTCCTCTGCTCCTTATTAGCCCTCGGAGACCCTGAGCCATCACTATGTTGTCTGGAAGCTTGAAGCAATTAGAGGCTTCCTCTTCTCCTGGATGTGAAGGCTGCTAAATGACAGATTTGTGGACAAATTATTTTTGGATGGGACCAAAAGAACGTTTTATTTTGATACTTTCAGAAGTCTCTATAGTCTCATATATTCCGTGTTCCTTAAATCTCAGCAGGATACGTCAACATTTTAGAACAGTGAACAGGGCTGTGTTTTTTTTTTGGTGCGGTTGATTGGTGGTCGATGTTTTGAACTTCGCTCTGTTCCCTGGACCTCCAACAGTGGAGAGGGAGGAAGTGGGAACAGCAGCGAATAATATATGCATTGACATTTAGAGAAAGAGAGAGAGAGAAAATGTGTGAAATGATTAAAGTCATCCTGGTCCACGACTAAAACCATATAATCAAACTGTATTAGTAGGTTTCGCATATTTTAGGCCACTTATATGCTTTTAATTACAATTAAAATGTTCCCCAAAAATCTATTCACCAAGTTAACTCAATTGCAAAGTTTTGTTTTAGTTCCCTCTGTGGACAAATAAATCCTGAGACCTTCAAAATAAATGCCACCAAAAGCTTGAGAATGTTTTGTTCTTCATCATTTACACATGAAATAGTTTTCTCCCTGTCAGGTAAACTTTAGACTGCAATTCGTATTTAATTTTAAAGACTTATTTGGATCATCATTTGTATTTGTTATATCACACAAAGAGGAAGCCTTAAGGATTCCGTGATGGAGCCATTTGCTGGTGCACAGGAACCAGTGTTGTTAATAGCAATTAGTAAAGTAGATTAACCTGTAGGGGGCAGCGATTTGCAGTCACTCTCCTGTAATTGATGTTTTGGTCTCTACCAACTCGTGACACATGCAGCTGATCCACATCCAGCCTGTCGCTCATGAAACTCAACCAGGCAGCTGTTATTTTGCCGTGTCGCTCGGGGGTTCATCACTTCCTGCACCTCACTGGTGTTTGATCATTCTTACCTCAGCGCTTCTCAGGGTGAGCGGAGGTGTCCTCCCTGATCTGTGGATGTTGGGGAGACTCTCTCTCTCTCTCTCTCTCTCTCTCTCTGATCTTCCCTCGCTGCTTGGCCCGGCTCCTCATTCTCCTCCTGCCCGGCTCCTCAGTGCCGTCGCTCTCACCGGCACCGTCTTCCTTCCCGGTGCTCATTATTCCTGCCTTCAATTCTCTCACCCGCCTCGTCGCTGCTGCTCTCACCGTCCTCAGGAGCAGCTTCGCCTTCCACCTCGTCATAAAACGTACAAACATCAGCTGGAAGATAAAGAAGTACGTGTGTGATACTCTCCAGAGTTTCCCACATAATTAATTCAATCAATGGCTGTATTATGGTCTTAAAAGAAGCCTCAACAATGAATTGGGTCTTAATGAACTTGACAAAGGACAAATTAGGATATGGCCGGTTGCTACTGTCTAGATAATTAATGGAAAAAGCTGCTAGATAGATAGATAGATAGATGGATGGATACTTTATTAATCCCGAGAACAATAGAAGAACAGGTGCAGAGGACATTATGGACATTTCCATCCCATAATATAACTTTGTCTGTTATTTCAAGGTTCAAATGACTCATGAGTTGGAAAACAGTGAGAGCTACGCAGTCTGATCTTTTTGTAAATAATTGGTATATTTGGTGTTGCTTAAAGAAAACTTGAGAAGCTTTACATGTTCTTTTGTTCAGGAAACACGTCACTTTCCTCTTTCTGTCCATTAATTCAGCAAGAGGAAGAAGAAGCAGCTCCTCTTCTATATACACAAAGATCCTTTAAAACACCTGAGGAAAGAACCACTTAAAACACCTGTCACTTCCTTATAGCAACAAATGGTGTAAGCATATAACATAACCATGTAGGACAGTGATATAGGATAGGAGTTAATGTTATGTGTTTATTTATGAATGAATAAGGAGTGAATTGGTTCTTCATTAGGACGAGTTGTGTCTATTTGGTTTTAAATCCCAGGGGGAAGATGTCACCAAGTTGCATCTGCCTGTTTCCTTTGGTGCCTGTGTCTGCTGCTCACTCTGTATTCAGACCTCATGGATGTGAGCCGCACGGACAGCCTTTACTTTCCACTTCCTCCGTTGTCATGGCAGCCGGATTCAGACCCGAAATATATATTTTTTTACATATCGGAAAATACATCCTTTTAACTATGTGTGTGGTCTCATACGTTACAAAAGCAGTGTCAACCTCACCTTGTGATGCTGGAATCATGAGGTTCAAACTGGCAAAATGTAGCCACAGGCCTTTGTGTGAAATTAAATAAACCTAAAAGTATAAAAATAAAAGCAGGGTAACGTTTGGATTCATTTGAAAAGCTGCAAACCAGGAGAGTTTAATATTTAAAATGTTTTCTGAATCCAATTTAAGACATTCAAATAATGTTTGACTGATTTGCTGTTGCCAGTGTTGTCAATATGTCTAAAGTTGAATTCAACCCATCAAACTGGAACTTTTCAACCTGTTTTTTATGGTTACATTATGTTTAGTATATGAAGATAAGCTGTATAGAGCATTTTACTTCAGTTAAATAAAACTAAGCGCTAGTATGTCATTTTCCATTTGGTTATTTCGCTTTGCTTTTGAAAATTCAGTTGTCAACCCACCCTTCTAAAGTTCAATGTGTAGAATTTGCAGTGAATGAATAGATACATGCTTTTTCTGGCTTTCATAAAGAATGTTTTTAAGTTTCATTAAACACACTTTCATGGTTAAAAAAGTGAAATGTGCAAAGGGACTGTATCCGTGCACGTCCCCAACTTAGCCAATCACAAATAATTGGTTTGGAAATTAACCATAATATCAACATTCTGCCTGTTTCCCTCCAGAACGGCCTGATGATCAAAGTCTCAGAAAGTTGTCCAGAGCTCAACTGCACGACCGGCGATCAGATCCTCCCGGACGGCCGCTGCTGCAACGTGTGCAGAGGTACGTCTCCCTCCATGATTTACTCTCTACAGTCGCATGAATCACTCTGTGTCGTCCCCCTCCCCTCCAGGAGCAAACACAGCCAGTCGTCCGGATGCTGATTCAGGCTGCGCCTCTGCAATGAATATGTTTCTCTCCCTTTTCAACCCAGTATGAATGCTTTTTGGCTGGAGTAGCTACCGGAGCAGATTGGTCTGTCGGCTATAAGGCACCTGCTACGCCAATTTGCCTGAGTCCCGCTGCTTTGGCAGGCAGGTACTACAGGGTAAATAGCCACCGGTAATTCAGTAAATACACTGAATAAACAAACTGTGGGAGGCTGTCAGCCATAGAGCCATTATGAGAGGAACCCAGGGCGGATTCTGAGCAGAGGACACTGCAGTCTCGTTTAGGGAAGATAAGCAGCCGGGCCCGGATTCACCGGAAGAGCAAAATGCAGGGGATGGGAAAAATAGAAAAGGAAAAATACCTTTTTAAAGATGGGGGAGGAAAAGGGGAGATGAGAGAGAAGAGGAGTTGGCAGCGAGGAGAGGAGAAGGGAAGAGGATATAAAGTCTTAGAGCTGCTCTGTTGAAAAGAACGGAGGGAAGGGAGGGCATTTAGAGCACATGAGAGGATAAAAGCTGATGTGTTGAGAGAACAGTCAGGAGTCGGATGGAGAGAGAGAGTACCCGAGGAGAGGAAGAGGAAGAGAGAGAAGCTGATAAGAATTAGGGAAGATTTAAAAAAGGAAAGGCAAGATAGAGGTGCAGAGAGAAGGGAGAGAGAGAGGAGAGTTTA
Source organism: Limanda limanda (assembly GCF_963576545.1). Classification (NCBI taxonomy): domain Eukaryota; kingdom Metazoa; phylum Chordata; class Actinopteri; order Pleuronectiformes; family Pleuronectidae; genus Limanda; species Limanda limanda. Next base: position 7,937,068 of record NC_083638.1, on the reverse strand, counting down.
GTCTGTAAGAACCAACATTTAAAGATTAGAGTTACTCCTCTTCCTCCTCCTCTTCCTCCTCCTCTTCCTCTCTCTTTGCTTCACACTCACACCCTGAGGCAGTAAAAACTCAGAGCTGCTCATTATTTCCAAATCATCTGCAGACCTCTTCTCCACTTTGTGACTCAGGGCTTTGCCTTTGCTCGGAAATTTACTCCAGCCTCAGTATTAAGTCCACAAAGTCACGCTCTGTTAAGTTGGTAATCATACAGCTGTCGGTTGTCAGAGTGTTCGCACCCCTCTGTTTTTACTGGGATGGATTTTCCCAGAATCCTGTGCTTTGCAAATTAAACCTTGGTACATCTCAGTAGAGCTCATATCTCAGCCGAGGAAAAGATTTTAACCAACAAAATATGATTTTTCTTCAAGATCAAAAATCCATCCATAGGAAATAGGTGAAAATGTCAGAAAATTAAATACATCTATTATATTTAGTAAAGTTAAGAGAACAAAAAACACTTCCTGAATTTGCCTGCTGATCTAAATCTGCACCAAAATGTGTAAATTTGTAAATTTGTGGGTTGTAAATCCACAAATCTGCCTTTAATTCGATTTGAATGCGATTCCAGGGCCTTTGATCGAGATGAAACAACATTATATGCTCGTGTCACAATGAATTACATTTATATCAACCCACAAAGAGCAGTTAAAATAGGGTTTTACTATTCGATGATGAAAAGTGCAGAGAAGCAGGAACAGTCTCTGTGTATCTCGCTGATGTGACGATGTCGATCTTGAGGTTAGCACCTCCTGCCTGGAGAACGTCGTGGATGAGAGCTCCGTCAACTCAATTCCTATCTATCTGGTCATCTGTTGTCACAATGGATCTCTACACTCCTGAACAATGGACGAGTTACCTGCTTCCTTCTGTTTATTCTGTGTGTTCTCGCTCACTAATTAACACCAAATACAAGCTGACCACCGAACCAACTTGCTGAGGTGAAAACCTGAACCCACCAGTGGAGTTATAGAGTTCATGTCCTCTCAGGGTTTCTGGAGCAGGACTCTACTTTCCACACATGCACTCACCTGTGTTCTCTCCGTCCTTTGGCATGAACACCCCCCCTTTTCTGTGGCGTGAGGGGGCTGAATAATGCCGACACAGCTCTTTCCCCAGCAATGGCTCCCCAGGCTCCCCCGTCTCTCAGGGCTTTTATGTGCCGCCGGTCTGTCACTCATTACAGGACATGATGGTCGGCATCAGCCGGCTCCTACTGGAGACAATCATCTGTGTCTGTCTCCTCACACCACTGATTCTCAGCTCCTCTGTGTGTGTGGTGTCACGTTTCTGTGCACATGCAGGACCTCGGTGTGGGGTTGAGTTTAGATTTAAAGAATCGCGGTGGCACACGGGCGGTGAACCTCTGGTGCTGAGCCAGTCGGACCCAGTTTGATTCCTGGCAGCAAGCCTGAAAAAGTGCATCTGATTCTCAAGGAGATGTTTCTCTAAAACAGAATCTCAAAATACATCTGCTGTTGTCGAAGGAGAATATTATAAAAGACAACTTATCCAAAATCGTGACCACACAATGCAGGAGTACACACTCTGTTGTGACGTTCTCTCCGAGATGTTGATTGTGTACTGTTTTTTATTTTTCATGTCTGTGTGCTTTCACGGAAAACAAGACTTTATCACTGCAACACATCGTAAACATTGTAAATCAGACGTCTTGTCAGAAGCAAAGTTCCTCATTTGTGCATTTGTTTTGATTTGTATCCACAGTTACGTCTTTGCTCGTGTGTGTGTGAACAGAATATTTCTCTGCCGTCGGGCGAGAGCAAATTTTCAGATCCAAAGTAAATCAAGCCTTCCTCCGTCCCTCTCCTTCAGGTTATGACTTCTGCGCAGAGGGACTCATTTGTGGAGAAAACTCCGAGTGCAAAAACCGGAATACCAAAGCAGAGTGTGAATGCAAGAGCGGCTTTGCCTCCATCCACGGGGACTCCACTTACTGTGAAGGTAGGAACTGAAGCTCGGGCCGAGACCAGGCTCGTGTGACTGACTCATTATGTTTATCAGCTTTGAGATGTTAAGAGCAGGACGGGTGAGCGTTAATTCACTGCTTGTTGGGGCTTAACGCCGAGTGAGGCCTGGAGGAAGGAGGAGGAGGGAATACGATTGGTTCTGATGCAATGTTGTGAGTTGGGAAACTCTGTTTATGGTTGTGAGTGGTTTCACGAAGCAAGAGGATTCATGGATTATGAGGAAAGACCAAATAATGATAAGGATTTGTATATTTTGTCCATTAATGATATTTTACGGCGTTGATGGACATTTTAAGGTTTTAAAACTGTATTTCTAACTCTTCTATCTCATTCTTTAATTTCTCTCAAAAATGTCAAACTCTGCAATGTCTACATATGATTATGCAGCTATGAGGTTGATGTATGATGCTGTGCTGTGATGTGAAGTTCCAGGTCTTGTTCCCTTGATGGCTCAGGCCACATAGGTTGAGTCTCTGCAGATATATACATGTAAGAGCTTTGTTGTTGTTGGAAAATGAATAAGAGAAGAGACAACAATAAGGAAATGTGGACAAAAAGTGATGAGATGAAAGAAAACGCGTCATAAATGGGGATACTGTGTGAGGAAGGTTTTTTGTCGTCCAGGTTCAAAATTGGTTCGGTTGGCTTTGTATGGAATTAAGAAGTGCAGAATAAGTCTGTATTTGGGTATAGGTCTTCATGTTTCCTGGAAAACGTATAATCTGAGTTTGGAGACGTATAATGCGACGGGGGTTCTGTCCTCCTCCGGGTTCTGGACGTGGCAGAGTGACGCCCTCGGCCTCTCAGACTCGGAGAACGCGTGCTAGCTCTAATGTCCATGTTAGATAAAGAGGCTCGGACGTGGCAGCTGGGCGGATTGGAGGATTTGCTCGACGCTCGCTTGTCTTTTGGGCCGGAGCCTAAACTCGCTGAACACACTGAACGCTCTGAAAGCTGCGGCGCCGCGAGCCGCTCAGTGTGTTGGGCTGAGTTTGATCTGCATGGTAAAGAGGTTTAACCCAGAGCTCCTCTCCAATCCACCACCGGCCCTCATCATACGAGCCGGAGCCCGTTGTCAGATCAACTCTTTTTAAATCGTGCAGCCGCGGCTCTATTTGTTACGGCGGCATTATCCACGTTTTCGGGGGGGGGGGGCTGCTCCCTTGAGGCAGCTCAAACTTCTATTGTAAGTGGATTAGCTGGAATCCTGCTGTACAGCGTGGGGATATTTGACATGGCTTCACCCTCACCTCCGATGTTAATGGGTTTAGGGGAACATTTGAGTTATAAACAAATCTGAGCAGCGTGTCCCTGATATCCTGATAGATCCCTCCTGTTGTGTGTCCTGTTGTGTGTCCTGTTGTGTGTTTTACAAACAGAGGGTCGTCCCTGGCTTTGTCTCCAAGCTGTCATGAAACGTGATTATTGTTTCCCCATGAATGTTTGAATATGCGGCTGAATGACTGAATATGAGATTATTTACTCACTTATTTACCAGAGTCTTATCTGGGCCTGGTTTCTCTCGCTCTGTCACCTTGTGGCGCCAAAAGGACTCTCTCTCTCTCTCCTGGAGGGAAGGAGGTGTATTATCTGTTGTGAGAGGTTGTATTGATATTTCTCTCGGCTTTAAACAGGAGGAAGAATTTTCCTGTTTCTGGATTATGTGTTTAAACTCGATTACGTCCGGATCTCGAGACGTCGATTGAGTTTTGCTTTGTTTCCACTTTGTTTGATCCCAAAACAACAAGACGGTTAATGTTACATTTTAATTCAAATGAATGTGAATGAGTGGGTGGCACTGCAGCAAGAAGGTTCCCAGTGGGTTTCTGTGGGTTCTGCAGCTTCCTCCCAGTCCAAACACATTCAAGACTCCAAATTGATCATATAGGTGAGAATGTGAATTGGTTGTTTGTCGGATAGATGGATGGATAAGATGTGATATTTCAAAATGTAACACCTTTACATTTGTATGCTTAAATTGTCAAATGTTAAAGTGGTTGAGTGCTGTTGTCTGTGCTGTAGCTAAAGGGTTGATAACAATTGTCAGTTTTGCAACCTATAACATGATCCTTTAGATATGAGCTTTTGTGCTGAGGGAATTAATTGCATTCACCTTTTGAGAATAATCAGAAAGCAGCAAGTTCCACGAGAGATTGTTGGATTTTGCAGAATAAAGTAAATCTCAAATCCTCAGCGTTTAGAGAATAACTGAAGCTACACGATCGTCTCTAAATATATTTGGGCATTTATCCACGACCCATGTGGAGAGTGAGTTGAATCCAGCTGTGCCAGATCTATTGTGTGTGTGTTCCAGTTTTGCCAGAGTTATGACCCTGAGAGGAAAAGGCTCCGATTTTTTGATGAAAATGTTTTTGTGTGGTGCGAGAAGCCTGTGGATCTGCAGCATGTTGTGTGTCTGCTGCAGCGTGTTGTGTGTCTGCTGCAACATGTGTGTGTCCGCTGCAGCGTGTTGTGTGTCTGCTGCAACGTGTGTGTCTGCTGCAGCATGTTGTGTGTCTGCTGCAACATGTGTGTGTCCGCTGCAGCGTTTTGTGTGTCTGCTGCAGCGTTTTGTGTGTCTGCTGCAACATGTGTGTGTCTGCTGCAGCGTTTTGTGTGTCTGCTGCAGCGTGTTGTGTGTCTGCTGCAACATGTGTGTGTCTGCTGCAGCATTTTGTGTGTCGGCTGCAACATGTGTGTGTCTGCTGCAGTGTTTTGTGTGTCTGCCGCAGCGTGTTGTGTGTCTGCCGCAGCGTGTACGACACAGACCTGATGTCTAAACCCAGCGCGGGCACGTGTTGAAGGTTTTATTATTCAAAGCCATCTGCCTGATCTCGGAGAACCCACAAATGTGTGTGATATGCAGAATATGCACACGTGTAGCAACACAAACACACGCTAATGACGGTTGGAGCCGCTCTCTCCTGCCCACCGCCGCCTGCGTGTTTATCTCTTCCATTAAAGATGGATTCCAGCATATGGGCTGACATCTTTCTGGATTCTGGAGATGAGCACGGCTGGAAGGCGGCGCTCTGCAGGACGGCTGCTGCTGCTCCTCTTCTCTGCAGATCTGGAAACTCTTTCTAATCCCGGGCAGCCGGAGAGAAGTCGGTGGTCTCTATTGATCCGTCCTGTCAACACTCACCGACTCCTCAAAGGCTCCAGCCGGCCCGGCTGCTGCCACAGCGTGAGGACCTGGAGCTCGACAGGCGGAGCTTCAGCCGAGCTGCTCTGCATGAAATGACAGTTCTGACTCTGACCTTTAGCTTTGCTCCCATTCGCTCGTTTCACGTCCACCGAGGTGTGAGAGGGACATAGATATAAGTGTGAATCTTATGTGAAGCTTGTAATATCATTGCCTTGGTTCTGGTTCCGCTCATTTTTACTTTCTAACCTCAGTAGCTGAAGCTGTTTCACTCGCTTCCTGGAAAGTTGTGACTTCACTTTGTAAATACTTTACAGGAAACTGTGGACGTACGTTAGTAAGTTTTATTAAGAACCTGATCGATATATCGGTGTCAGAGTTAATTCGAATTTTAGATATTTGCTTCTATTTATGTTTTCTGTGTATTTATACTTTTTTGTGAGAACGTTTTTGCTTAAACTGTAAATGATGTAAATGTGAACATTAGGGATGAGCGAGTACAGCATTATCTGTATCTGTATCTGTATCTGTTAACCATATGAATTATCCTTATCCGTATCCGTACTCGGAGTGGGCGGGGTATAACCCGGAAGTGGGCGTGATTTAACCCGGAAGTGGGCTGGTTCAACATAACTTTCTTTTTTAACTTTGAAATTTTTTTATGATTTTTTTATTTTTATTTTTTTAAAATTTATTTCCACACCAGGTGTGTGTGCGTGTGTGTGTGTGTGTGTGTGTGTGTGTGTGTGTGTGTGTGTGAGTGAGATGCGAGGGACGTTCACTGTCTCCCGGAGAAATGAACACTCTGTGTTTTTAGTATATAAAGACGTGAATTATATTCGTTCACAAGTCATACAGACTGGTTTTGTTATTTTCACTTTACATTAACACTTAAAGTTTAGTGCAGTGTAATTGTTTGCCGTGATAATTAAATGCCAGTGTGATAATAAATGACAATTTCAAACCATACAAACTGTCATGTTGTACTGTATTTAATAGAGGTTTAATTTACTGTAAATTAAGTGTAAATGTAAAGTGAAAACAACAAAACCAGTCACCATGACCCGTGAACAAATACAATTCACGTCTTTCCATACTAAAAACACAGAGCGTTCACTTCTCCGGGAGACAGTGAACGTCCCTCGCATCTCCAGCGCTCCTCTACTGAGCCAATGCAGGTCTCGTGAAAAATTTTCCAAAGACTCGTACCCGAAGACCCAGTCGGGAAATGAACAAATCATTTCTGCTTCCTTGACTGAGCCTATGGAACAGTCCCGATGCGCAGTGAACCTGAGTGACTGAGAGACAGAGAGCTGTTCTGTGAGTGAGTGAGCAGAGCCGTGTGTGACGGGAGGAGCGCTGTGACGCTGTGTGAGGATTTTCATTCAGTCGGAGCACAGATAAGGACTCAGGTTACTCCTATAATAATCGAATTCGGCAAAAGTGCTTTATCCGTACCGGATACTCGTTTCAGCCGAGTATCCGGCTCATCTCTAGTGAACATATGGTTTATGCTTCTGTCACCAGTTTGAGTTTAGTACTGGTGCCGTTGCCAGTTGCTGTCTTTGCATTTAACTGCTGGTGTTAGGACACTGTTATCTGGAGCTGCAGGATTTTGGAGATAATCCAGTGTTTAGTTCCATCACAGACCATTGAGGCTGAACTCTATTTATTAGGACGCCATATAACAGAGCTCTCAGCCGCTCGGGAGAAAAGATTACTCTGTACGATCAGATGAATCCTGTGAGACGGGACTAATTATAATTGATAGAAAAGCACTGAGACCCTCCTGTGGGTTTTGTGTTGTTGTTCCAGCTCCGTGTCACACCAGTGACCGACTGACCCACTCAGTGTATGTGAGTGCTTTAAGGTTCCTGCTAATGGACTCATCCTGTGTCTGTACCCTCAGATCTGCTGTTTCCTCTCAGCTCCGATATGATGACCGCTGTTGTTGACAACTTTTTAATTGCATCCCCAAAAAAATGATCTATACCTGCTGGTCTATACCACTCCCAGTGAGGCTCTACACAAAGGAAAGTGCTAGACCTGCTGATGTTGAAAATAGTTGCATCAGCACAGAGCAAACAACCTAATTCCCTGTGTCCCTGCTGAGTGCTTCGGGGACGCTCCTCCCTAACGGGCCGGTTGCTAGCGCAGAGGAGGAATCCCAGCGTGGCTCTAATGCCAAACCAAAGTGCACGGAGACGGTGCAAATCTTTCATGCATATGTTCCCAGCTTTATATGGACATATTTCCTCAATATAACCAAATGATCTCCCACTCTACGGCCTCTCGAGTGCCTCCTTCCTCCTCCATGTTTCAAATTAAAGGCCCCATCAGCGTGGAAATGTTTAGTGGTGAGCACATTAGGGAAAAAGCCAGAGCAGCTCGTGAGGCATGCTCAAGTCGAGTCAGGGATTTGCACATATGTAGGGTTGAGCTGATTTCCATAGAAATGGTCTCGGGGGGGCAGGGGGGTTACTGTGGAGGATCCTCCTGCTGTGAGAGAACCTCACGGGTCACTCTGCCCACGGTAATGGACCCATTAGCTCCTGTTGTGCCCTGTAACTCTGCAGCTCTAATGTGGAGCTCGAACACCGACTTGCCCTTGTTCTACTTGCAAAGGTGGATTTGTTTCACCGCTTCGCCGGCTGCGTATTGTGTTCCGAGCACAATAGCGACGTTTAATTTGGCCTAATTAACGTGCATTCAATCAAACCCGTGCCACGACTCCCTCTCTCCCATTCGCGATTCCTGTATCACCAGCCGGGGGTGCACTCTGCTGCGGTTTGCAGCGACCTACAGATCCGTTTTTTATTTCTCTTCTTCTCTGCCGTGTGTAATAAGATTACATCCCAGCGCTGGGCCGGCACATCAAACCTGACGGGCGCTATTTGTGTTTGTTCAGCTTACTTTCATTTAGCTCCGGAGCAGCCGAGCTCCCCGGGTTCAGGGACGGACTCGGCTGCGTCCCCTCAGCTCACAGACTTTACCATGTCCCCGATCTCCGCTCAATCTCCGCTGACACCACACAGCACATTTCAGCTTCTTCCCTCCCTCCTCCTCTCTCTCTCTCTCTTCAGCTTTTAACACTGCCTGATAATGTGTGGTGACTTTGGGGCTAATAGCGTCGCTGCCACTGGAGCTGGAACTGCTTCGCGCCACTTCAGACACTTGGGGTTGAGAGGTTGCTACAGTTCTGGACGGTTGCAGGAGGCAATCAAAAGGTTTCTTATAGACAATTTCATGCATCGTAATGAATTTCAGGGGAGTAAAATGCAATTTAAAAAATCAAAGTGTTTTGATAAAAGCACGCTGCTGCATTTTGAAGAGAGAAGTTATTTCTCCCTCGAGGATATAAATTGCTGTGATAACTCTTTGGATGGACACGTTATCTTTCCTTTTATGATATGTATTTGAATTTCTCAATATATGCCACACACATAGAATAACAAAAACATCAAACCAGACACCAAGTGAATCAAAAGGACAAAAATCAAAGACACAACAAATACTTTTACTACAAACGTCCAACAACAAAAAATGTATGTCCTCTGTCTTTATAAATGAGTAAATGGCTCAACATCTGCATCTTTATTATCTGACAATTTAAATAGAATATGTCAAATTTAAATACCAATGATCATAATACATCACTTCTCTCTATTTGATCCTTTATCCACAGAAATGAAACGCACACAAACAAAAGAAAAACTGAACCAGCAGCCTCCAGTCACATTCAAACATAAAAGCCACTTTTAGCTTGAGCTGGACACGTCATGTTGAATCCTGCAGAGTGAGCTCATCACATTGTGTCGCACTAATTGAAAATACGCTCGATAAAATCACTTTAGAGCCAAATGTCTGAGCCTCCAGCTGATTCCGATCCATCACTCTGTGTTTTACATAAAGTCCATAGTGTCGCTGTGGGTTTTGAGTGGCTGTGATTAATGTCTCGTCAATTCTGCCAACTTGGGTGGTCCCGACAGGCAAAGGGGAGACAGGGACATTTTAGATTTAAGGCTTTTTGATGACGCACGCGTGGGAAAAACGAGAACTGTGACTAACCACACTTCAGGGTTCCTCTAAACAAGAAACTGAATGGATATAAGTTTCACTACACTTTACAAAACTGTTAAATAGTTCAGAACAGATGCAGATCATTTAAGGCAAAATATACAGAAAACTTCTGTTTAACAACTTAATACATATTGTACTAGGTACGATTTCTTATCTTGGATAAGAAGGTTAAAAAATATATGAAATCAATACAAGAATCATAGATTTCATCTCTTCAAAATTCATATTTCATGACAATTTCAAATTGCACTTTCAAAGTGTTGATGTTTTACTCACAATTTCAGCTTCTCAGTTCCTTCATCGCGGTGGAATTGAGGTAAATGTTCTCGTTCCTGGACTTCGATTTAACTTAGATTGGAAAAGTTCAACAGGGACACAAAGAAGCAGTTCAAGTGAAAACTGTTCGTAGCAAGATCGTATTTTAAAATGCTGTGAGCGACGCAATTTAAATTCCGCTCACTTCCTTTGTATTGGCATGGTCTCAGGCAAACATCTAAAAACCTTGGCACACAAAATAAATTAATAAATTAAGCATCTCCATGGCTGCGCTTTGCGAGAGGAGCCTGGAAATGTATTTTTTGTAATTCCGGCCAACTGAACCATTAAATGTCAGTGTTTTGGTTGTTCCTTCTGTTACTGGGAACATTCTGCTGGAGGCTCTGGTGCATGTTTCACTAAGTGTTTCCTATTTACTGCGTCCTCAAGTCATTAGTTGTCTCAGAGAGTCGTCGTAACCCATTTTGCAAACCCCTGGGACCGACGGTTTAGGATCCAGGAAGTCATTTCTGCAGGATTTCCACCATCCTGTGTCTCTGTGTTGCTGAGACAGACAGTTGCTGTTGTTGTGCGGTAGCAAATAAACCCTGTGTTAGGCCTCTAGGTGCAGGGACACACACATGCGGGTGTACAGGGTGGCTGCAAGCTGCACACAGGCAGATCTTCTCTGTGTGTGTGTGTGTGCGAACCTGCAGGACTCCCATCCACAGAGGTTGGGAATGAGCTCATCAAGGGCAGCGCCTGCCTGCAGAGCTCCCACAGCAGGGATGAAGGTGTGTGTGTGTGTGTGTGTGTGAGAGTGCACATATGCTTGTGTGTGCATGCGTGTGGTGGTGTGTGTAGCTGTAGCTGTCCTGGGTTTGCAGATAAGCGCAGGAGAACACGACGTGTCTCCACCCGGAGTGCACCACCTGCCCCATGCTACAGCTAATCCGCTAAAACTGACAGCCTCTGCTTGCTTTCCCCTGCTGAGTCTGGTCACACACAACAACACCAGGAGCCGCAGGCCCATGGAAATACACACCTGCAATATGTCGAGAAGGTTTCGATTATTCTGCATGGCAGGCCGCCTCCGTGTCGGTGAAGGTTTTCAATGCAGCGCTGATGAGGGCGTAAGTGATGAGCGCTGAGAGACCAGACGCAGAGGAAAGTCTCTTATTGATCAGAGCGGTTCAGGTAATCCTCATTTGTCCTGGCTCCGGCTGCAGTGATGGGAGCAGTGGTGTGCGTCTGCTCCCACCTGGTAGTGGCCCCATGCCGCCGGTGATTGGCTCTCACTCAGTGGCATTAAAGAGTAATTGGCCGTGTTTGTAGGTCTGCAAATCAGCCGGGTTCCTCGGTGGGAAGTCTGTCTCCACCGTGTTAGAGCCGAGATGAGCTGACAGAGAACCAGCAGACGTGAAAGGGCACGAACCAGAATGACTTGTAGTGTTATCACGGGATTGTTGAAGGGATGAAAATGTCCTGAAAGCCCTGATACACAATTTTTTTCATTTTAAAGGTTCAGTGTGTAGAGTTTAGTGACATGTAGTGGTGAAGTTGCAGGTGTTTAGTTTGTCCAGTCTGGGCTACTGTAAAAACATGGCCGCCTCCGTAAAGAGGACCCGCTCCTGTTGTAAATATGAAGTATTTAAATTGAAGTTATGTTAACTTAAAGGAGTTGTTCTAGGGTGATTAAAACAACATTTTGTACATTTTGAATGAAATCACAAGGATCACAAGGACTATTTCATACTTCTACCAATGGATCCCTTTCAGCTAAACCTAACTCCCTCTATTGTCATTCATTTCAAAATTATTAATAACTAGTCTTTTCTAAAGCTGCCTCTTCTCTCGACCTGTGTCAGTGCTGGTTGCAGTTTTCTTTTCTGAAATCACAACGTGACCTTTGCTGAGGAGAAGCAGCAAAACATCACGTTTTTAAAAGTATGAAGCCCAGAAGTTACATTATTATTAAGTTATTTCCGTCCAGTCAGAAGTTCCCTCCTCTGGCATTAAGTTAAAATGAACTTGAATTCAAAGTGTTGCCACCTCTGACAGTGATTTTCACTCCGTACCTTCTGCTGACAAGGTGAACATCTTCAATCAAATTTCCCCTCAGTGCTCTTTTGAAAAACTAAAATACAAAGTCACCTCAGATGAAGTGTGGTGAAGAATATCAGGAGCGACATCTCCACCATCCGCCAGTTCCACCAGAGTCAAATCTGAACACATTAACATTGAGACTTTAAAACTTAGGTAATTGGACAAAGTTTTAATGATAATCAAACGCAATTAACTGTTGTGAACACTGAAAGTAGTAACTTTTCATCCCTTGGAACAAAACAAGGGTTTGGTGTCTGTGTTAGTTCTGTAAAATGTATAAAAGAGAGTCGCCGTGGTGGGAATAACAATGTGTGAAACGCGATGAGGCTGACAGATAAAGATAAGCACACGCTAAATCTCTAAATCTCAACATTGTGTCACTCCACCTAAACTCGTGCACGTTATCATAAGAGACGACTGTGAAAAGCTGCAACAACAAGATCCTAGTTAGGATTAAACAGACTTATCTTTTAAATAAAAGCTTCAGAAAACCATTGTGCGAGTAAAAAAGACAGGAAGGGGTAAAACATAACAATGAAACCCTCTTTCCTCTGCTCAGTGAGAGAGGATGAAACACAGACCCGTGTTGGAAGGAGATCAGCGCCGCTCGCCAGGCGCTGTGCGTGGAGCTGGAGATCCGAGGGCGTGAGGTTCTGTCGGACGGACTCGACCCGCTGGGTAACACCGGCTGAGGTCTGATGGAGTCACAGTGGGCGAGCGAGCCGGTTAAAGGTCAATGTAATGAATTACAGTCATTTCCCTGAACGACAGCGTGCCGCGTGTGTTTATAAACCAAGTGCCTCCCCCCCCGCCTCCCTGTCCCACTTCTCAAACTCTTCTGGGCGGCATCCATCTTTGCCATCTGCGCTACGCCCGACTTCACGTGTTTTCCGACACTGCCAACGCCGTCCTTGGCAGCGCTCCTCATACGGTTATTCATCCCTGCTTATTCCCGTTCAATTTCCTGACCGTTGCTGAGCTGCGGGGGGGGGGGGATCGGGCTGGTAATCCTCCAGCCAGAGGGCTCGCTCGCTGGCGTTGGCGCTCGGCACGGTCCACGGGCTAAAGTGTTCACATTTCAGCTGGAGTCGAGCCTGAAAGGTCCCGTGAAGGCCTGGAGACATGATTTGCTCTAAGTGGCCTAATGGGAGAGACTGCAGATTACCTACAGGCCGGCTTTATTCCACTAACAGAGATACGTGTTTTTTGCTGCAAGTCTTGGGGCAATTTGCTTTTCCCTGTTTGCATATTAGCTTGATTGTGATATCAGATTGCCACTGAGAGATAATTTCTCAGCTTTGAGACGAGGGATGACAAATTCTGGTTTTCCTTTCTATTTTATTTCGCTTTTGATAAAACCGTCGTTGTTAATTACGGCAACGATCATATCTCCACTTTAAGCTTTTGTCAGGGGAGCTGAAGTTTCAATTAAACCTAATCTTTATATATATCAGTTAAAAGCGAGATTGATTTTTTGGTAAAGATGAGAGATCTCACAGCTTTAATTTTGAAACTTGTGTAAACATGTTGCTGTGCTTTCAGATGCAGGGACACGCTGTAAATAATAGATTCAAGAAATTTGCGTTTCTACTCATTGCTCCTGCAAACGATTGTCTAAACTCACTCTCCACATCCTTATATCTCTAGTGTTCAGGACTGTAGCATGGTGTGCAAATAAGCTGCTTTCAGCCAAGCACTGACTTCTGGATAATCTCCTGAACTTTTCCAGAGGGGCTCAATGTCTGAGTCAGATGCTCTGGACGTCTTCTGGAGGATTTCCTAACAGCCAATAGTGAAAACTGCAGAGAATGTCCGAATGAATCAGAGAATTCAGCACAAGCGAGTTGGTTTGTCGATGTTTATGGCATTAAAACAAAAGATTACATCTCTCAGTCTGAAAATAAGGAGTCATATTTAAAAGAAGACATTTACTTTCAAAGATAACAAGATTTACAAGGTTTTGGTGTAGCCACCTCTGGTCTTAAAGCTCTGGGGATAATCCTGTTGTGACAAAATCAAGAGCTATAGGTCCTTGTCCTTCATTTCTCTTCAACCTGACTGACTTGTCTCCTAATTCTTCCTCTAAATTTGAATGTCTAACCTCACAGACATGTAAACTAACAGTGTTTCGGATCCTTGTCAACTCATACAGGGGAGAGTTTCAGGTTAGCATCAGAAAGTTGTGGTTGAACGGCACAAAACAGTTTAAACACCGGTGGTAAAATCAGGCAAATCCCTGATTTCTGAATTAAAAGTATAAGTAGTGACATTTCAATTTAAAAACACACACATTTCAATAACATGTGATTAACAGCAAACATTCAGGAGCAAAGTTTCTGCCTGATTTCCATTGAATAAACTGTGCAATAACCAGTTCATGTGACAGATTTCCACTGAAACACAAACTTCTTGATTGTCCGATTTATCTCTTGACTTTCCGAGTTGTGCCGTTTAACGTGTGATTCGAGTGCAGTGGATTTAAAGACGCTAGACGTTCCCTCGAGGTCTTTCCCTGAGAGTTCCGGCTCGGAGGGGAAGATTCGTCTGCGGTCGAGTTTAGATACGGACAGACGCTCCTCATCACTCGTCCCCAATCTGTTAATTACAGCTCAGACCGCGGGGACTAACCATCGTATTCCACTGGGCGGTAATGACACAACTATGACTGCGAGTCCATCAGTCTTCCCTGCTTAGCTCAGTCGTTGTCCTTGGCCTTTCACACACACACACACACACACACACACACACACACACACACACACACACACACACACACACACACACACACACACACACACACACACACACACACACACACACACACACACACACACACAGGCACACATACAGAGAAAGAAACTCAGATGACTGAGTGTCATTGAGCTAAATGATTCTCTCGTTCAAAGCTCCTGACGTGACGGAGCATTTTTAAAGATAAGATGTGTATCCGGTCCGGTCCGGACTGTGAGTAACAGTAGCACGCGGCTACACCAGGTGATGGATGGACATGTTGGGTCTCAGTTGTCGCCCGTTTGATGAAATGAGATCGTTTCTATGCCGAGACTCTGAATTCATCCTGAAGTTTGGCTTTTGTTCGGGGATTGATTTTCCGCCGTCAAGGATTTTCCCTCGGAGCAGTGATTTCCGGCTCCACTCCACAAAGCTCCCGGTGCTTTATGACCCGAGCACTCCCCCCGGGGCCGCCTCACGTTCTCACACCATATTTAACCGCCCGGCAATTAAACCCAACAACAGGCTTTTGTCGCGTCTGTCACGATCCTAATTTAATGCTCCGGTGCGGCTGAGATGATCTGTGGCTTTATGAGGATGCCACGCTCACTTCATCTACTTCTGTAGATACGTGCACAGGAGGGAAGGTCAGTTGATCTTAACTGTTGTTTCTCCACATATTAAGAACCTTGTCGTTTCCGTACATCGATCTGGGAACGGACCTTTTTAAAGCCTTAGTTTGAGTTTCACAGTTTGTTGTCTTCTGGGTTTTTACTGGAGCTACCAGCGGTTGTGCTTTTAGGGGGTTTGTCTGGGGGAGGGGGTTGTGGGGGGGTCTGAGGTAACTGAAGCATGGCGGCTGACCACACTGGCATGAGATACTCTACCTGTCAATCAAGAATAAAATACCTTCCGGAAGAATTTCTCTTTCACTAGAATATAACCTGTATTCTCAGACTCTTGCAGCCATGAGAGTAAAATCAGCCTTGAGACACTTCCTGGTTTTCAACAACACGCCATCTAGGGAACTCAC
Source organism: Limanda limanda (assembly GCF_963576545.1). NCBI lineage: Eukaryota > Metazoa > Chordata > Actinopteri > Pleuronectiformes > Pleuronectidae > Limanda > Limanda limanda. The sequence continues at coordinate 7,921,694 of NC_083638.1, read as the reverse complement.
GCCCGTCTACAAGCCAATCAAATTCAAGTATAGAAAGACACAGTCCACGTAGGTGATGTTAAACTAACCAGATCAGATTTAAACAATATAAAAAAGACCTGAAGCTTGGTCCAGGACCTAAAATACCCTATTTTCCCACGTTTAGCCCAGTTTAACCTCCGTGTTCCGGTGTCTTTTCATCTTTAAATCACCAAACCGTGAAGATAATCTCCGTGTTGTTTCCACCAACTCTTCTGAGCTGAATAAAGATGCTGCAGAAACAAAACTAAATGCTCCAAGACAAACCTCCTTGGCTCATCTCCTGCTTATCTGGATCTTTTGTTTTTTCCGTGTGCTCATCTATCAGCAGCGTGTGTTTGTGAGTCTGCTTGTTGTAACTGCTCCATATTCTGGTTGTTGACATTGTACAGGTACGGTATACAACGTTTCCCGCTCTGCAGACCTGATGTGTTCTTGGCATCAACAGCATCGAGTGCAAGAAGTTAAAAATACTTCAACTTTGAACCTAATCGTGCGACGCTTCAAAGAGGTTTTAAAAACGTCTCGCAGCTCCAGCGGGATTCTCATCTAGTGCTTCCCTCCAAAAAAGATATCTGCAGAGCGCTCGCAGCGATGATTCAGATGCTCAGAGTACAAAGGGCTTCAGCTCTCTGCACCTTTCGCCCAGGGCATGTCAACTGAGGCTCCTGTTTGATGAGTGGATTTTAGCCCCGGCTGCATCGGTTGAGTTCTGTCGGCGCAGTGAGGGAAGACTTCATCGATTTATTCACGATGTGCACGATCAAAGCCCCTCATGAAACTCTGTTATCATTTAGGATTCACAGACATTTCGTATTCCACTAGTTACACTGCGAAAATCCGGCGCTTTAACAGATCCAGAAGAAGACGCAGGTGAAGGGAAGTTGAGATTATCATGTTTGCTAGATCAGAGGGAAGTGGAAAGGGTCGGTTCTTTGAGGTGTTTATCAGGAATTACATGTTGTGCTGTCGGGTATAAAGTGAGAGTTCAGGAGCATCTGTCGGCCAATTTCTCTGTGTGTGTGTGTGTGTGTGTGTGTGTGTGTGTATGTGTGTGTGTTACCTTTATAGGAGGGTTAGCGTTAGGATTTTCTGGACCATTCAACCTCATGTGGACCAAAGCTCGGTCCTATGAAGCAAAACGTAATTTCTAAGGTCCTGGTTAGGGTTTGTACTAAGTGGTTAGGTTCGGGTTCAGCATAAGTTGATCATGGTTAAGTTTACTGATGAGGTTTTTAATAAGAATAGTTGCGCAAACCTACGAGGCATAGATCTGTAGACTATAGACCTCATCAGTACTGCTAATATATTCCTGTTGACATATTAAATAAAGAATACTCTGACTTTGACTCACGTCAATATTACGTCCACTGCGTCCTACATCTGCCAAAAGTATAAACCTCAACCTGAAAAAAGCTTCATACATGATGCTGAAGTTAAAACGCAGTTGGTATCTGATGTACGTCGAGTTTACAAAATGCTGTGAGAACTGTAAAAGGATGTTATAATATAATTAAGACGTAAACATACTCCACATTTATTCAGAGTGTGACCTTATTCAGGTTAAGTTAATCAGAAAATGCTATTTATTCATAAATATGCACATTATATTATATATATTTTGCTTATTCAAGGTTGACCTCCACCTTCTTTACATTCATGTCATGAATGCATTACATAACAGTTAATTACAGTTAATATGACTGAACAACTTTGATCTTCTAATATTGGAATTGCTTCCACCTGTGTTCATGCGTCTCCTGCTTGTCTGGTGATGAATGTCATCTTCATGGTTTCCTCCCACCGACACGCCTCATATTCGCTGCCATGGGAATAATTAATGAACGCACTCTCCATTCAGCCTTTAGCTTGTTTGGCCAATAAATCCCGAACGACAGGAACACGGTGTAAAGAGAGAAGCGGAGGATGTCCCAGCAGCTGTGGAGCTCGGTGTGTGAACGTTGTCAGTCGAAGGTCGTCACATGTGAAGAAACACAAGCCGGCGTCTCGGTGTTTATCTCCTCGCTGCTTCCTGCAGGAAGACTTCAGACGTTCAGCTCTTCTGCCGGCAGATGGCTGACTCCAAAGGTTGAGCGCTAATAAAGAGCAGATGGTGGATTTTGGGTGACCTTCACGTGAGGAGCGTCCTGCAGGGAAGGGAGATGAACTCCCCCGTGTGACGAGCATGTGAGGCCTCTGATTGGATGATTCACACGCAACAACTGCACACACCTGTTACACCTTCCTGGGATTGTTTCATCGACATGCCACAGTAGGCAATGCACGTAGCAGACGAGCTAGCTAGCTGGTGAAGCCACACTGGGTAACAGCGCCCCCTTTAGCTACAGGTGGTGATGATTCTGCAGGGCTAGGAAATACAACGGAATGCAGGATATTACCCACAATCCCCGGCTTCTTGAACCAGAAGAACTGCCGCTGTAACAAATCCACCAAACTCTGTGTTGAATTCTTCATATTTTACAAATTTCCTCCTGAATATTGGAGATAAACTCTGTTTTTTAATAACTTCTAAGTATTTATAACTGATCCACGGTTCAACCAGCTAGAGCCAATTCTGAAGAATAAAGCTGTGACAGCTACTTAGAACAAGAAAGAGGAAACTTTCTCTTTATTTCAGGTGTTAAAATGCCAACATGCATTTTGTATTATTCATTCTTATAGTAAATGTAAATAGTTATGAAGCTCCCCTTTGTTTTTTTACGAGAGAGATATAGTAGGTGACATTTTCGTATGTTAAACTCTCAGTTATTACGTCTGTAAATTGTCTTGCTAGTTCATTTTATATATTGACATTTCTGTAGTGGCTCTATATATGAACGAAATTGAACGGCACATTTAGTCAGTTTGCTCATTTGGAGCAGATTGCCTGCGAAGACATTCATGCTGCGGCCGTCACATCAAGTAAATCACATCTTGAAACTCCACCGGTTATATATTCATTTCAGAAAGTGAATGACAGCTCACTCCTCGTGACATCTCCATCTCACCCTGCCCGATAAAATACACACAGCAGAAAGGGGTTCGCTCATCAATCCAGTTCCACTGACGTCCGGCTGCATCTCTTTACTCAGTATCTTCAAACGTCAGAGTTTTTCATGTTATAACAACCCATAAAAAAATAATTAGATTTTACCCGGGAGAACGTCAATCACGCTGGCAGCGGGCAGCTTGTCTGAATATCTAATAGAAAGCCAATATTGGCTCAGAGATAAATTGCTTTAACCCCGGCCAGGACCTCTTCAACATGCACAGCGGCAGAACAAGCCCGGGATGTGACTGAGTGTCAGCGTTGGGTTCCTGAGGAGGAAGAGGAGGAGGACGAGGACGAGGACGAGGACGAGGACGAGGAGGAGGAGGAGGAGGAGGAGGAGGAGGAGGAGGAGGAGGAGGAGGAGGAGGTGAGCAGGAGAGCGACTTGATAATTGAGCCCTGGGTTATTCACATGTTAGATCATTTAATGAGTCACGCAGCAGAGAGGAGGGGAGCTGTTGACTTCATTAAGAACAGTAACGCTGTGTAATGATGTGATGAGGCCTGTCAGAGAGCGACAGCGGGGGGGGCTGACACTCCGCCACCGCCGCCGTAATGACAGGGCGCTCGGGATTGTTGGGGCATATGCTGTCCGTCTGATTGGCCGAGCTCGGGGTCAGCGATCAGCTCTGACACATGGAATAATGAGTTGAGTGGTTTGTGTCCCTGGTTTCCCCTTGATGGAAAACATGTCACCATGCAGAGCTGATAATCTACTTTACTGCCTGGCTTGACATGTTCTAACTTCAAGATTGTGAATAGTTTGAAATCTAAATGTATTCAGTTGTGGGTCGTAGTGACACGAGGCTTATTCCACCCACTCCTTCAGATTCCTCTGCAAGCTGCTCTGCAAACGCCCAAACCCAGCTTTTCCTTTTTCCTGCTGTATCGGACTTCTTTCAGCTGTCCAATAGCGAGTGGTCAGTGCTAAGTTAAGGTCTGAACCTGTGAAGAGTTTTAATCTAACAGTATTTTATTCATTTTTTTCTGGTTCGATGGGAGGTCACAGTGACACGAGGCTTATTCTACCCACTCCTTCAGATTCCTTTGCAAGCTGCTCTTCCTGCGGTAGTGACATCCGTCCGATAGCAAGTGGTCAGTGCTAAGTTGAGGTCTGAACCTGAAGTGTCCTCAATGCATCCTGAGATCTGATCGCTCTGGAACACGTGGTCACATTCCTTTTGTTGTGGGAATGCAAATCTGTCTTCATAGCAGATCTGAGCATTCATTCCTTCATTCCTTCAGTCCCTCTTGATTCTGTAAACTCTGAGTAACAAACAACAGCATTTGGTCTTTTTCAAACAGAAATGACAGTGTTTATTTGCACATAAATCCGAACCAATATCATTTGGTCACAGGAGAAACATTCAGGATGCATTTTAGTCCGTGCAGGCCTGAACTGTCGTGTGAATTTGACGCTGTCCTCATGAGTTTGGATCTTTTAGGATGAAAGTTAATACCAAGGAATGAAGTTTGTTGTCATTGACACCTTCTCTGTTCTGCAGCCTAAACGAGTATTTTGGATACAAGGTACCTGAACCACCAAATATAACTTATTGCAATATTCAAATGATTGAGAATAAAGTACCTGAATGGTTTGGACTGAAATATTCCAGTATGCAATATGAAAAAGGCAGACATCAAACACTTTGAGCCATTACCTACACGGCTATAAAAAGAGATTGAATAAGCAATGTGATATTAACACTTTTTGTCAGTCATTAAACTGTGTCAGATCCGGGCCTCGCTCTGCCTGAAACTATTAATCTCCTGTGAAATGGAAACAAAAGTTTGTCTGTGGAGCCGCAGCTTTATGGACTGAGATATGAGATTCAGCGCCGGCAGAACTGCTCCCAATTTCACGTTCAGAGGAAAAACCAAATAACGTCTGAGCTTGTGATTGGCAGGAGGTTAAACAGTCTCTTATCTGCAGACACAGGATATACAATCACAGAGGGGGGGCTCACATCAGGAGCTATCAGAACATTAATCACAGGCAGAACAGCGCCACAGCTGCACCTGGCTGCTAATGTGTGTGTTTGCATGGGGCTTCCATTCGGCTTCTATTCGCTTCGGAGTCGGGTCGGATCAGGGTTCACTCCGACTTCAGTTTACTTCTGCATCATCCCTGCTTCCTGCTTCCTCATATGTCCTCCGCCTGAGTTTCTCTGAGTCTCTATGTATAGCTATTTTCTAATTAAAGGATGCGTGGACACGTTATAACTGTGGGCCCTATTTACATACAGTTCTTAGTACATTCTAATGCTACTGTATTTGGTTTTTGAGTTAATGTATTTACAGTATCCAACTAAACTGAGTGTTCTCAATGTGTTAAGTAATAATAATACATGTTTTTGTTTTTAGCCTAAGCCCAAGAAGCATAAAACCAAATAATTTAAACAATGTTCACAAATATAACTGTAATGAACTTTGTTTTATTTATTATTTTGTATTATATTTATAAAGTCTTCATGTATTTACACTTTAATACCCAGATAAGACATCTACAGACTTTACTCACATGTCCATACCTAGTTGAATAAAACAACAAAAAAGTTGCTTCTCAAGACAAAGCAAGTTTTCATTTACTCGACTTAAGTTAAAGTGTTATAAGATAATCATCCATAAGAAAAAATTTGCAACAGGTTTATTATTATCTAAATTCAGGATTATTACACTTAGATCTGCAGATGTTGCAGTGTTATCTATGTTCTTATTTTGTGTCTGACTCCTCCTGAGCAAGAATTCATTCTCTCTGTCACTCTTCTGAGCAGTTCAGTTGCTCTACGTTCTCCTTTCAAATCTCCACAGCTGCTCTGTTGGATTGAAGCCTGAGGATTCACTCGGCCGGGTCGTAGATTTCACTCTGTGATTACTTTACTTCTGTCAAACATGTCGAGACTAGAAGTCCGCTCGTCACTGGAACTCCAGGGTTATGTAAACATGCAATCATATCGTCTTCTGCACCTTCTGCACTCCTGCTGCTACTTTACACTACATTACATTTTTTGGCAGCACCACCGACCTTTCGATTACTCGATGAGCCGCTCTACCCCCCGGGCCACAGCTGCCTCAGTCCCATGACCCCAAACCTTATTACTATAAACAGTAAACTCGAGTTAAATAAAACCTCTTTGCTGTGATGTGTGGATCAGCCTCAGTTTTTAACCTGTATTTAACCTTGCTGCCTTTTACCTGTAAATATTTTAGCTGTAGCATCTTTACAGTTGTCAATCACATCATGTTTCATATCTTCACATATTAGAATGATTCCCAGAGACTCTGCTGGCCGACACTTATGAATAAAATACCTGAAGCGTTTGACAGGAAGACCTTAAACATCTTAATATGTATCACCCGAACGAATGAGTGCAGAGGTCTGATTCCTCTGAAGGGATTCACCCTGAGGCTCATGGCACCAGGTGTATTTATTAGAATGTTGCTTGATTTAATGTTGAGAGCGGCTCCCGGTTTCACACATTCACTCAAGAACTCACGTAGATGTAAATAAAACAGAGAGAGAGCAGCTGCAGTTTGTTCTTTAAGAATCTATTTGCACGAAGTCGAGCAAACACTCCATTAAAATATTGAATATCTGTGTACAACTTACAAAGATTTGAGATATTTCAGAGTCAAAAATCTCTGAGAGAAGTCTCCAAAGTTCCTAAATGATGATGAATCACTTTGATGATAATGAAAAAAGGTTTTGTTTAGTGACACTCCAAATGTGCCACATCATTATTTTACATATTTAGCATCAGTGAATCATCCGGAGCATCTTCTCCGAGGAGACGCTGAAATGATCCAGAGTCTTTACTGTAAAACTAAATCCTCTTCGAGTCTCTTGACTTAACAAAGTTTGGCTTTTATTTTATTTTTACAAAATCATCCAAAATAACACAATCTGCACTTCATGTAAACATTATAAAATATTAATGAAAATAACAGAAGCTCTTCGAATGCACAACAAAAATAAAAACATGTTTTCAGACTTTTAAAAATTGTTCTTACATGAACACAAATCCATATCTCAACTCCAGTCAGACGTGATGCAGTTTGTCAAATACAATAAAATCAAGAATGTGCCAAAACATTGAACTGCTTTATGAGATAAAAATACAATTTCCATCAGCACAAAACAAAATTGATCTAGCTCAGAGTTATAAAATGTGTTTCACTCTCTGCATCTCTTAAATAAGCATAAACAGCTGTAACGTGTTTCCAGTGGAAGACTAGTAATATATAATATATTATATAAAACACATTAAAAACATCTAAGTTTGACTTGATTTCATATCGGTGGAGTGAGGTAGAGTCCATCTGGTCAACTGTAATGAAGTATGTTTTATCAAGTACGTGAGTGTAAACATTTAGATTTCAGAAATCCATACACAAGTCCATATACTTGTTAATAAAATAAACACCTTGTACTAGTTACTTTCTGGAATCTGTGCTGCTGCTGCAACCTGGACCTGAGTCACAGTATCCTGGTCCCTGGAAGTCGAGCCGGAGAAGCCAAATCTAGCCGAGCATGTTAAACGCAGCCAGAAACCAAGTTGGCTTCATCCTCGACAGCTGAGGTAGGTGGAAATGTCAAAGATTAGCCGGGATGCCAAAAAGTCAAAAACACGTCTCCGTGCCAACCACACAACCCAAAAAACCCAGGATGGTGACAGAAACAAATATCTGAATAAGAAGAGACTCTTGTGTTTCATGTAAACGGTGAAACTAGTTCACATTAAAGTATAAAAACAACTGTCAATCCACGGTTTCTCTTATAAAAACAGATGGAATGAGGCTTCTGGTTCTGCAGCAGTGCCGAGAGTGTCTCTACTTATGAAACTGAATCCCTGAATCACTCGGTGGGAGCTCGCTGGTCAAAGACACGATGATAGTTCAGCTTTTAATCCTTTTTAATTTAATTTATCTTGACCATGAACTTTATTTGATAAAAAAAAAAAATGTATTAAGCATTGATATCAGTGGCAGCTTCTCCATAAGAATGTGTCGACCACTTTTAATCACCGTCATTTGTATCCGTTTAAAGCCGGTTTGTCAAAGACCAGCTAACTGAAGCCTGCACACACTAGAATCTGCACATGAATACAACATAGTGTTTGAATTTATCCTTTCATGCTGTGATAATTGTTTCAGAAACACTTTGAGGTATTCGAATGGGTAATAAAGAGATAAAGAAGACGAGCAGTATGAATGCATTCATTGAACAGTTCGTTTCCACGCTCTCACATGCACACGTTGTTGCGCCTGTGCCACTCGCTGTAGCAGTTCCTCAAGGTCGTGAAGCACAGTGTTTTCTGGCAGGTGCTGCAGTAGACAGAGGACTTTCTCTTGCAGACCACACACGCCCGTCTGCCGGCGGTGGCTCGATACCTGGGGGCCACGTTGCTCATCTGTTCTACAAAGTAAGACGGCAGGTGCCCTAGGCCCGGAGCCACGGCTGCAGCTGCAGGAGGAGGAGATCCAGGGGTTCCTGCAGATGTGAAGGCTGACGTCCCATTGGCTGCTGGGGCCGTTGAGGGCGGAGCTGGGGCTGTTCGGGAGGTCGGTGGGACTTTGAGCGGAGAAGCAGGCAACATGAAGTTCTTTGGAGCCGCCCGGCGCGGAGTGGACCCAATCTCAGCCAGGGACAGAATCAGCTGTTCCCTGAAGGTCTTCTGTGTCACCACGGGCCGGTTCTGCAGTTTGCACATCTCCTTGTGGAGGATGAATGCGTTCACAGTGGCTATGTCCACAAAGTGATAGAACAGAGTCTTGTACCACTTCTGGGTCTTATGGAGGACCTTGTAGTATCCGATGAGCGCGTCCGACAGGTCCACGCCGCCCATGTGCCGGTTGTAATCCTTGATGCAGTCTGGAACCGGCACCTCCTTCACCGTCCACTCTCCGTCTTTGTTCTTCACCCGGCGCTTGGCCGTGTCCTTGCTGTAGGCTTTGTGCATGGTGGAGCACATCGTTACCTCGCGGGCGTCCAACCACTTCACAAACAGCAGCTTCCCCTTTCTGATCCACCGGATTGTTCCTCTTATCGTTTTCTTGTCCATGTCATTCCTTTTCGTTTTGGGGTACCCAGAGATATTGGAGCGCACGGTGCCGCACGCCCAGATCTTCCTCTGAAGGAGGTCAAGGAATAGTGTCGGACTGGTGTAATAGTTGTCCACGTAGAGCTTGTAACCTTTTCCCAGGAAGGGTATCTTCAGAAGTCTCATGACAGCATCATAGCTCAGCCCCTTCCCTGTGGGTTCACAGTCCTTTCCCCCATACACGAAGAAGTTCAGGGTGTAGCCACACGACGAGTCGGCTAACACGAAAAGCTTGAAGCCCCATTTAGTCGGCTTGTTTTTAATATACTGCTTGAGCCCAATCCTGGCTTTACTGGCCACCATGCGTTCATCTATGGAGATGTGCTGGTGAGGATGAAAGAAGGTGTAGCACGCCTCCAAGATCTGCTGGTAGAGGGGCTTTATTTTGCAAAGTCGGTCATAAGCTGGAGTTCCTTTCTTTGTGTCGTTTGCTGCTTCGGCCGCGGGATCGTTCATGTGCAGGCTGCGGGAGATGGCGAGGAAGCGTCTGCAGGGCATGACGGAGGCCGGGAACGGCAGGCTGAACAGCTGAGTCCCTCTCCAGAACTCCTTCAGAGTCTTCAGCGGGACGAGCCCCATGTAGAGGACCAGGCTGATGTAGGAGTACATGTCTGCCTCTGTGACCTGGACCCAGCTCTCCCTGTGGTTCTGATATTTCTTCCTCCCGTAGGCGTTGGTGTTTCTCACCAAAGTGTCGATCACGGTCGTGGAGAAGAACAGCTGGAAGAGTTCCAGAGGTGTGTAGTTTGCAGTTCTGTTCAGCTGTGGCCCGACGTCCCTCTCGGGTCTGAACCGCGGCTGAGGAGGCTCCACGTCCTCCTCAGTGGCGTTCTGCCACCGGTCTCCATCATCTGCTCCTTCCTCTTCCTCGACCACAAGCCGCCTCGCCGCTTGTCTCTTCCTGCGTGGAGAGGAGATGGTCCCACGGGTACGAGAGGAGGAGGAGGAGCCTGTAGATGCATCGTGGATCCTCTTGCTGGGAGGTCGATGCTCAGAGTTCTTAGACGGAGACTTGATGTGCGACGCTGCTGGAGAAACAGAGACGGAGCGGCAGCGCTTTCCTGTAGCTGTTCTCTTTGTGGGCGTGTTAATCCAGTCAGAGTCTGAACTGTCCTCATCAGTGAAGTCATCTCTGAAATACAATTGGGAAAAAGATTAATAAGAGGAAAATGTATGACTCAATAACTATTTTTTTCCTAAACTAATGCTTTTCCTAAATAATTGTTCACTAGTAAAATTAAAGGTAAACAAAAAGTTAATAAAGCAATTCAAATGTATCTTTATAAAAATGTATAAAAACACAAATGATAGTCATACAAGTAGAATACCACTTTTTGCAAATCACATTATGTGCTTTATTTTTTTATTATAAGTTTTTTATTATAGATTTATCTTTTAAATGGTTCAAGAATTTAATTATCTGATCAAACATTAGTTTTAGTAAATCAAAACATGCAGTACTAGAAGTATTCATCGCAACAATTCTGGTTCCCATGCCACCCTCATATCCCCCCTTACCCTGCACCCCCCCCCCCCCCGCCCCTAAAACCTGTAGAGCCGCCCCTGTCCTGTATCACCAGCGTGTTGTGATCCACTGAATCATTTCCCAATGATTAACCAGCGCACAGACCAGGCTTTGTTCTCACCGGATCTGATCAACCGGTGAGGAAGTTCGACATTGGACCGCGACGTGCGCGCACCTGTACGCGCATGCGCTTAAGTGTAGTTAAATACGTAAAAAAAAAAATAAAAAAAAAAAATTCGTGGTGAAGTTTGTGAAACGATCAGAAGAGACAACAACAGAAGCTTCGTGCAGATCTGTGCACGGTGTGGGGGGGGGGGGGGGGGGGGACGTGCGCGTTTCTCTGCAGCGAGGACAAAGGAGCCGCAGCAAGTGCACGCGCACATCTGCAACACTTGTGCACGTCATCATCCTGCAGCCTGAAGACAAACCGCTGAGTTTACTGCTGAATGAATGAATGAGTTTCTCTCACTTCTTATCTCTTCACTTCGTTTTCTCCAATAAAGCGATCGACTCAGACTTTTAGAACTTTGTCTCAGAATCTTCTAAACCGGCTCTGCACTGTACTACTCACTGTTCTGATCCTCCCGTCAGACCTGCAGGAGTGAAGTCTTCATCATCCTCCTCCTCCTCTTCTTCCTCCTCCAGGCTGCAAGTGCTGCTCTCAGAGTCCTCCTCATCCTCACACTGGGACAGAAACATGTCTAAAGTCGGACTGTGACCGGACCCTTGTTCCTCTCAGGACCCTTCTCCTCTCAGGACCCTTGTTCCTCTCAGGACCCTTCTCCTCTCAGGACCCTTCTCCTCTCAGGACCCTTGTTCCTCTCAGGACCCTTGTTCCTCTTCTCAGGGACGTTTCTCTCCCAGTGTGAAGTGGAACTGGTTCCCCTGGGACCTCCCACTCGCGCCATCTGCTCCTGAACACTGAGTTTCTCTGCTGAGACGGGATGTTCAGACTCTTAATGACCATATAAGGCTATCAAGGTAGTTTCATGGGATACAGTTACAATTGTTTTTTTATAATTCAGCGAATCACTGACAGACATGAGACGATGGGACACTGGGATTGGTTTAAAAACTTAAACCTGTTATGATTTTGACATTTGGCAAAAGTAAAAGTAAAATCCGATTTTAAAATGACTTGTATTTATTTATTATAGATTTATATTAAATGTATGAAAGATTTACCATTTATTGTTTGACTTCTTTCTGAAACTTTCTCCTTAAAAAAGTATTGAAACATGTAACATCTCAGTCAGGTTTAATATTTACAATATAACACAGCACGAATCATTGTATGGTTTATATTGCATTTTACTGGCATTTATTTTTGCTGATATGTGCAGATATGTAAAAAAACATGTCCAAGAAACGCGTTTTAGAAAATCCAAGTTTTATAAATCTTGTTGTTCTGCATTTTCTTATATTTATTTATGGTTAATTAAATAGTTAAAATGTAATATATATAAATATCTATAGATCTGTATCTGAAACACTTTACACTCTAATATTAGAATTGGCATCCGCCCCCTTGAATCCATATCAGTCGGGCTCTACTGTTCTTGTCCAAATTGAAGACATCATTCATACAGTTACATATGCAGGTGGGAAAAAGACATATGTGATCTTTAAGGTTAATTATGAAAGGATCAAAACCTTAGTTTAGTCAGGAGTTTTCAAACCTGCCCCTCTAGTCTATGAAGTCAGATTAAAGATGTGAATCAGAGCTTCTTTGATTCATAAAAACATTTGGTAACATCTTGATCGTTTCTTATTATCAGGTTTAGTGGAGGCAGTGGACACAGTGTTGTGTTACAGTTACTGGCCGTGAACCGGTGAGCCGATAAACTCAGGGTTTGTAATCTATAGAGTTTGTGTAGAAGGAAAATACGTATGTGATCTTTAAGGTTAATTATCAAATTATCAAAACCTTGGTTTAGTCAGGAGTTTTCAAACATGCCCCTCTATGAAGTCAGATTTAAAGATGTGAATCAGAGCTTCTTTGATATATAAAAAACATTTAGAGTATCCAAAGAGTTCCAATGAAGAATTACTTTTCATAAAGCTGGAAATAAGCTGCAAAGAAATGTCTGCACATCAGTTTCCATCTGTGAACAAACCCTGTGTTCAGTGGATCCGTCCATCGAGTCCAACCTCCTCCTCACGTGGACTCTGTGGCTCCATCTTCACCTCTCCTCCTTGGCCTCTGTCATAATAACCACGGCTGCTAGAGGTCGGCGAACAATAAACTGAAGCTGTGGTTCATAATAAGCTGCTTTGACGAGGGGGGGTACAGAAGGGTTGAGGTCGCAGGAGGAGGGCGGCGTCCATGATGGATAGTGCAGTGATTTAAATCTACAGCGAGACCGTTTAAACCTCGGTAGATCAGTAGATACGTTTGTTGGAGCTGTAACCTCAGAATAAAAAGGTTTATCAGCTCCGTAAGAAAGTTGAGCAGGTCCCTCTGTTCACATCAGCTCTATGATTAAATAAATATCGTCGTGGTAACATCTTGATCGTTTCTTATTATCAGGTTTAGTGGAGGCAGTGGACACAGTGTTGTGTTACAGTTACTGACCGTGAACCGATAAACTCAGGTTTCGTAATCTATAGAGTTTGTGTAGAAGCTGTTGTTGTCTGAAGGCTGCCTCAGTGGGTCACGTTGTCGGGTCTGTGTGTGCTCGAGCACGACAAATAGAACCATCGGCTGAATCTAATGTGATATAATCATCATTTATCAGCTTAATTCCCTTCTTCCACAAGTCAAGACTGTTTTTATTAACTGGTGAAGGGCAATGCATGTTGTGTAAAACCTTTTGCCATGCGAGTGCAGACACACTAACGCTCTGTGTTTGTCTGCTGCTGCGTGGGCTTGACACTAATATGTGTTTGAAAGAGCAGGGGGTGTCGTGATCATGAGCGCCATGACCTCGCCCCCCCAATAAAAGTCGGAGACGGTGGCGTAAGAGTCGGTGAAGAGGCCGAGTAAACTCCCACTCGCTGTAATGGCCTCAGTGTGTGTGCAGGAGCAGAATGAAGGATGCTACTAATCCATCAAGTGCTTCAGGAGAGCAGAGGTTCTCCAGGTTCTGTTTACAACCAATTATTCAAAGCAGGTAAACGGTCGGTTCATAAAGAAAAAAACATGTGTTTGTATATTTCACTATAAACTACGGACTGGATTTAGAGCTGGATGATACAAGAGGATCCCGAAAGTGAAGCCAGATCATCCTGATGCTCCCGCTGGTGGCTGGCTCTAGTCATAAAGTCATAAACCCTGCTTCCTCCATGTGAGTGGATGGGACATGGACAAAACTAAAACGTCAAAATACACGCCCACTGAATTATTGTATAGTTTCTGTCATTTTCATGTAGTTTTTCCAATTTATTATTAGATGCTATGCTAACTGGGTGAATATATGTATATATTTGTGTATATGTATGTCTGTAAACACCTCTGACGAGTTTCTACCGCTGTACTTCCTGATGAAATAAGAATTAATGCTACATAAATGGATGTAAAGCAAAGTTTATTTGAGTTTCAATGGCTCCGGTAATTTTTTCCAGTCATTTTAGGTAAGAATAATTAAAGTAGGTGTACTCTCTGGTATATATTACATCATCATCATCATATCACAGCTCTGCAAGATGTACAAGCAGCAAACGCTGAGCATGAACCACAGAGTCGCTTTACAGCCAGAGTCATGAGCAGGTCATGAATTATTCAGGGTGTCACAGCTGTGATTCCAAATTCTGGAAAGTTTAAAGGTTTTCATTCGACTCACATTTCAGCCTTTTGTCCATTTGTTGTTCACCGTGTCCCGAGAGACCATTAGTGTTGCTCATTATTAATTTACTTTCCTAAATTGGTTGAAATGATCCTGTGCAGCAGCTGCCGTTCCACCAGGTTCCAACACCAGACACATGAATGCTTAAAAACTCCTTCTTATTATCCTTATATGTACAGTCCTTTATCTATTTTACAGATACACAAGTCATGCTATGTTTACTTTATAATCAAAGCAGAAATTAATCCTCTAAAAAGCTCTCAGGAAGTTAGTCAAATTACTTTTCGATTTAATTTAGTTTTTTCTTTTTTATAGTTTAGTTATGTTCTTTGATCTTTCCCAAAAAGGTTAATCACCAAAATGTGCAGCTGTGCATTAGACTGGGGATAAAATAATGATTTCAGTGGCTCTATGGGACGTTAAAACACACTTAGTGGGTGTTAAATCTCAATATTCACAGTAATGTTATTCTAAAGGCACATAACTGAAACACCCGCTGGTAGACGGGGAACCGGCCGGTGATCTACAGTTATGTGTGGGTTCAACTCTCATGGAGCCGAACCAAGCTTTTATTTTGCTGATGTGCAAATATGTGTCTCATGTTTTAATTGTGTCGAGTTGAAAACAATGTCCCCTGCTGCCGAATAAATCATGTGAGTGTTGGATGGAGCCACCAGCGAGGCGCCTGAATGATACATGCTAGGGAGGAATCCTCCGTGTGCTGTTCTGTCAGGCATCACTACAGGATGCTGTGTGTGTGTGTGTGTGTGTGTCAGTGTGGGAGTGTGTGTGTGTGTGTGTGTGTGTCTGTGTGTGGGAGCGATGATGCTATGACACATGTCCTCTCTGGGAGCACGAGGGATCCTTTGCTGGTCTGAGCTGTGGATTTATAATCTCTCATCACGTTGGATACAGTTGCTCTGGCTGTTCTGGAAGTAAAAATATATTATTTTATGCACAATATTGGATTTTGATCGACATGTAAATCCCTTGGTTGAAAAACACTTGATTAAAAAGTCAAAGGTACAAACCCTGGATGGGACAATGTGTCACCACTTCCGCTTGTTGTACAAAATTGAAGGTAAAATAAAATAGGAATATACTTTGTGCTTTTGAATTTGGACCCATGGTATTTGCATTAGAGATTGTGATGTGGAGCCACAGTATCGAGGTCCCGTCGATAAACACTATCAACCAATCCTGAGTTGTTTCATCGCATTTTTTTATGAAATAAAGAAGGTAAACCAAATTTATCAGGAACCAGAATCACTTGCACGAACATCAACGTGATAAAAACGACCGTAAATGACTTAAACCATCAAATTATTTAATCATCTTAAGTGTTTGTTTACGAGTTCTTTGAGGCAAAAGGGAGAATCCGTGTGATATGAGGAGGTAAAGGTGGATGAGAGCACGTAGAAAGTTTAAAACTTTAGAGACCACTAGTTGCACTTGTTTGTTCTTTTTCCGAACTTTAGCCGAATTGTCTCTGTACCTAAACTTAATCAGACCTTAATGGTGAGAGGTCAGAAAGCAGCAGCAACTTCTCTATGGGTCGTTTGTAATGCATTTTAAAAACCGAAACATTGATGCTGCCGATAAGGACGCCAGATAAGATAACGCTGGAATGGTCAATGACAAATTGCCTATTTGGGGAGCAGGCAGAAATTCTGGCAGAAAACACAAGGAAATTGGCTTTGCTTTATCGCTGGGGGTGTGGACTTTGAGATAGTCCCAAAGCAGTTTTAGATTAACGCCCAAAGCAAATAGAGGCACCCGAGTCATGGTGATCTCCTCGTGGTGCGGCCTGCAGCCGTGTGGAGGCCGTGGCGTGTGGCGTGTGGCTTCCTCGCCATGCGTGCAGCTTTTATTACCGTTTCCCGGGATTAAATATAAATAGGACCTAATGCATATTGCATCAATTTGGATGTCTCCCCTTGTTGTTTTCAACCGCTGTGTAAACACTGGACAGGAAACGGTCAACTACGACTGAGTGTTGAGCACTTAATGCCGAGCTGCTAAAACTTTCATGACCCTCGGTTATCAGGTGTGTGTGTGAGTGAGAGAGAGAGAGAGAGAGAGAGAGAGAGAGAGAGAGAGAGAGAGAGAGAGAGAGAGAGAGAGAGCGAGAGAGAGAGATAACGGGTTAACAGAAGCAGGAGGAGACGAGGAAAGGAAACAGGCCCGGAGTGTTTTCCTTTTCCATCCATCAACTCTCTGCAGCATTCAGGTTCTGTAGGAGAAAACAGCTCCTCTGCCACGGCACAGCGCCGATGTCTACCGGCATCGCCACGGAAGCTAAAGGAGAATGAATGATTCAGGATCCACTGCAGCAGAGTCTGCAGCATCTGCTCCTCTCCGGCCCTCCCAAGGATCCCTGCTCTGGCTGCCGCTCGGCTTCTGCTCATCCACACCTCCATCTTTATTTCATCCAACCATCTTTTTCCATTTGCTCGCCGTTGAACAGAGGAAGCTCTCACACCTCCAGCTCTCAGTCAGTTCACTCACACTCCTCTCCTGCAGCACAAGTCATCTCCGGCTCCTCTCCGCCCCCTGATCTCTGTTTAAGAAGTTAACCAATTAGACTCTTCCTTTCTAATATCTACTGTGTATGTGTTTGGATCAACGGCTTCCATGCACGGTAACGATTTGATTATTCTTCAACTTGAATATACTAATCTGATTCCAGATTTACAGCCGAGATTAAGGCGGTGTTCACACCTGTAGTTTTAGTGCCCACGATTACTTATTGGAAACTAAACCAGAAGCTTGATTACGTGGCCTCGTGTGAGTTCAGCTCCTGCAGATTGTGTGCAGAGAAGGAGAAGGTTTGTTCCGTGTCATCTTTGTGTGCATCGGTGTGCAGAGGGCTGATAAGAGTCAGATCCTGTTTGGGAGAGGTAGGAGGGAAATCGTGTTACAGACCAAACCCACTAAGCTGCTGCAGTCGGATGTTTCTCTGACTAAACCTCCTTCGTTCATGGACGTGCATTTAGATTCTGTGAATAAAGAAACTCAAGGTTATGAAATTGTGGTTTCTACAAATTGTTGTCAAAGTAAAATAGTAGAAGTGCAGTTGCAAATCCGGGTGAAACGAAATGAATCCAACTTCTCCAACAAGCAGTAGGTGATATGTTCATATTGCAAGGTTGATTCAAAATGGATCTCATTCACGTTTTATTACCCTGCACGCAAGCAAGCCAAAAGAAGAAGACACAGACCGATGTACATCAAACTCTGTGTGAATATTGTTCGTGGTCCCTTCAGATGAATGACTTTTGGGTCGGGTTGGGGGTGCGATCAAGGAAAACCGCCATTTTGTTTTAACTTGAGAAATAAACTGCACATCCCGTGATTTATCTTGCAGCACGAGCTGTAGGATTCTATTCTCTATTTCCTCTAATATTCTCTATTTGCTCTAGCTAACCCTGACCCTGATATTCTCTAAAATATTAAGCATTAAAATGTGATGACCTTGTTTCTACCACAAAATGAAGCGGCCCTCATACAACACGAGCACTTTGCAGACTGTCACCCTGCAGTGGGAGACAGTGATTTAAGATCATAACACTTTTAAAGATAACATTCTCCTCTGAAAACTCGCAGCCGCACAGCACATTCAATATTCAGCGTCTCTGCTTTTCTGATCAGTTCTGTCCTCTGGTCAAAAGCTGCAAGATCCGTTTCAATATAGAAACTTCTCACATTCACCCCTTGACTGTTTGTTTGATTCCACCTCAACTCTGATTCGCTTGTTTTGAGCTGAAGACAATAAAGCTCGAGATAAACAAGCATATCTCTGGAGAAAACTCAGTGAGGATCATCAGTGTTGATGGATTGTCAACTGTAAACCTGTAAGAAAACAAGCAGCGCTAATATAGCACATGTATTTATCTGTTTCTTCACGAGTTCTCAGCTGTAATGTAATCAAACAGGATGCATCTCTCTAAAAGTTAAATAAAAACTTTATAGAGCAGCTGTACGGTGACTTCCTTGAGATGAGGGGGAGGTTGTTTGAGCTCGTTTACAGTTTTAATAACTTGCAATTAAAAACAAGCGCTGGCTCTCGTTCATCAAAGTCAGAGAAGATGAAATAAGACGCAGCTGTAAGACAACAGGAGGAAAAGCAGGATTCACCAAATGTATATAAAACATGAAGGATACCAAGATGTTTACAGTAATCTGACAGAACATTTAGAAATTTGTGTTAATGAAAATGCAACTTTTATATCTTCTGATCTCCCATATACAGCTTCGCCATTGAAATGATTTAGCTTTGAGAATCTACAGTAAATCTCTCCATCCTCTGCACGGTAATTTATATGGTTATTTTTTTCCCCATGCACAATTCCCTTCACTTTTCAGTTGGGTCTGAAATTGTATTATTTAATGACTACGTTCAAATTTCTCAAGTGTAAAAGTACTCGACTGAAACTTTCAAAAGACCAAGATATCCAGTTCTTCTCCTCTATCAGATACGCTGAGTGCATTCTGTCCCTTTGTGATATCTGGACAAGCAGAATCAAGCATCAATTCCCGTCACATCAAGGGAACAATGGATTCATTCAGCACGAGAGCAGAGGATGAATACTCTTTTAATGTCGGAGTTTTTAGCCTCGGGGCATCACGAGAGTTGAACAATCCGACAATCACAGATAAAGAGTTTATGATCCCATCCAGAAAGTTCTCAGCAGAGAAAACCCCAGCATCTACTGCTTCTTCAGACTCTTAAAGAATAACTTAAATGTGAGTTCTGATATTTTATTCATGTTTTACACATTTTTGATGTTATTTTTTATTCAGATTTGATCAGAATACAATTAAATTGACAAGGTGTTATTGATTTTTTTCTTCTGCTTACACTTACCTATACTGCACGTGTCTTATTTTGCCGTATTGCAAATCTAAAAGATAAAAAATCACCTTCACTGGTGCTGTTTTGATTTTAGAAGATGAGTTTCAAAGCAACAGACTGAAAACAGAATGAAACGTGTCCTTCTTGTCTTGTTTACTAGTTTCAACACAAACCTGTAATTCTGTGGAAATAAAAGGTCAAGGAAAAATTCTGCCTTCATCCTTTTTGCCAGAATAAACCATCAAACTGTCAGCGTGGCTGCCGGGCTCGGTTTACTTTAAGTAGCAGTGTGGCTGCCACATTCTGTCAAACTAGAAAGGCTCTCAACAAGCCCCCCCCCAACCCCCCCCCACCCCCCCCCCACAGAGGCCCAATAGCCCCCTTAAATTCAATCAAGCCACACCACATATCACACACTCCTAGATATCAGTGCAATATCTGTGCAGAAATATCATAATGCTAAAGAAAGTGGGAAGAAATTCTTGCATCTGACTGTTTGTCACGACTCACACCAAGAACTCCAGGGTTCTGACTTGGTCCATTTCCCCTCCTCCCACCAAGTTTCAGTTCAGTCATTCTGGCAAAATCATGCTGGCAAACAAACCAATCAATCAATCAATAATTCAATCAACCAATCTATCGACTAACCAACCAATTAACAGCCAGTTAACCTACTAATCAACCAACAAACCAACAAACCAACCAACCACCCATCCAACCAACCAACCAACAAACCAATCATTCAACTAACCAAACAGCCAACTAGCCAAACAGTCATTAAACCAACCAACCAACCAACCAACATACCAACCAACCAACCATCCATCCATCCAACCAACCAACCAACCAACCAATCATTCAACTCACCAAACAGCCAACTAGCCAAACAGTCATTAAACCAACCAACCAACCAACCAACATACCAACCAACAAACCAACAAACCAACCATCCAACCAACCAACCAACCAATCAACCAACTAACCAACCAATCATTCAACTAACCAAACAGCCAACTAGCCAAACAGTCATTTAACCAACCAACCAACCAACAAACCAACAAACCAACAAACCAACCAACCAATCAACCAACTAACCATCCAATCATTCAACTAACCAAACAGCCAAACAGTCATTTAGCCAACTAATCAACCAACCAACCAACAAACCAACCAACCAACAAGCCAATCAACCAACTTACCAACCAACAAACAGTAGTGTGAGATGATGTTGAAGTAACCTACAGTATTGAAATGGCATCCCTGACTTTGACCAATGCAGCAGCTTTCATTAAGTTCTTTAGTAAGATGCATCTGTACAGAACCCCCCCCCCCTCCCATCACTGCTCTCTGCTCAGTCGACTCCTCACAGCAACATGACAGCAGACCTCAGATCAGCAGCTCTACAGTGTTCCTGTGCTGCTGCAGACATGCCGCTGTCCTGCAGAGCAGCAGAGGTAATCGCTCCATTCACTCGTCATTATCCAACAATGCTAAATGGATTTGTCGGTTGCCATAGCACCCACCAGTCGCCCAGTGCCGACATGGGCAGGAGTGTGGATTGGGAGTAATGGGAACAGCACGTCGGCCCCTGGCAAACCTCCGCACACTGGAATGGAACTCTGGTTTTCAGAAGTGCATTCCCACTTTGTTTTTTTTTCGTATACGTATGTTTATGTTTCTGTAACGTACAGAGTCATTTTCGTAATTCCCCCCCCCCCCCCGACTTGAAGGTTTTTGTCTTCATTCACAAAAGAACAGATGGAAGTCGTCCGTTCTATTTTATTATTCCAGGGTCAGTCTCTCTACTTCTGAGTTTGCCTGTGACTCTGAGCCGTCGCTCTTTTGTGTTGCCGTGTTATTTCCAATCCGACACGATACATGAATGAATGAACAGATACTTCTGACGGATACTGTTTTCATGATACTGGTTTCCTGACCCAGTGATGGCTTATGGAATCATCTGTGGGTAGAATACAGATGTTGAAGTCAGGCTCCGTCAGCTTCGATGGAAAAGAGAACTCAATTATTTTAGGAAGGACCTTACTTAGAATAGTGAAGGTAAATACTGTAGTTTTATTTTACAGTTCTATATATTATGTATCTGCATATAAGTACATGAGGCACTTCAACTTCCAGGAATCTAAAAGGATATTTAATGATGAGAATTCACTGTATTGCCCTTATTTCAGTGGACAATGTATCTTCTTTTTATTTCCATTACTGTCTTCGGTGGTTATCAAACCTTTAAATCCCAGAATACTCTCGCTTCTCTTTCCATTATAAAAGGCTTTTAGTAATACAGCTTAATATCCTGAAGTATTACGTCCTTACTGGACCTGATTGTTACGTCACATCTGCTGATTTCTTTCCCCGACATTAACTAAATGTTTTATTTGCTAAAACATAACCACCACTCATTCGTTCAAGCCATCTTGGATCTTTCCCTAAAAGTTACCACAACATTGTCTCAAGCAGATCATGTGAAAAGGGAGAATGTTGTTGTTCAAACGATAAAAAAGTTAATGAAACATGACCCAGAGTAACTTTAATGAATAAAGTGAGAGTTCGGCACTGTGGACAAAGGATATGTGTTTTATAACTATTTGTCTAGAAGGTTTTAAGGTTTTGATTTACATGCAAATCTATATTAAGTGTAAATTAATGGGAGGAGCATGTCATTGGTGAATAGATTAAAACCATATAAACAAGTCATTATGTTAAATTCTAAGAAAATATTAATACAGACATTCTGGCACATTTTAATGGATCCTTTCATCCTGATGTTTGTTTTTTCCCTTTTATTGAAATTCCTTTGGGGATAAATATATTCTTGGTCTGGCCTCCACTGTTTTCATAATGTTTTGGATGATGTGAACGTGAGTCAGTAAGTTAGTCAGGTACATTTCAGACCCCATTAAAATGAGCTTGAGTTAGTTTCCAGTCTTGCTCTTCGCTCTTTGGACTCCTTACCAACTGGGATATTTCTGACACTAAAAAGAGAACCAGTCTTTGATGCTGGTCAGATGTATGAATGTTTTCTTCCTGATTTTGATCCGTATGATGTTTCTGCTTTTTCACTCGGACTGATTTATATCCTGAGAAGAAGGAGTTTGGTTTTCAGCCGCAGTCGGAGAACAACAAAACATGAGCAGGAGAAGAAAACAGTGATTTTTTACACAAAGCTGTTGTGGCTGGTGAGAGAAGGAAGAGCAAGGGATTGAGAGAGATGAATCACGTATACAGATGAGAGAAATGAAGAGAGAGTTACGGGCTGTAAAGCAGCAGCGTGCATTAAACTCCGTCAGTAGGAAGCTGTTGTCTGGTGTTTCATCTGGAAACCACCAAGCTGGTTTAAATGAGTCTGCCGGCTGTGGGGGGGGGGACCTCCTGCGATCGATAATGTTTCTCGTTGGTCCCGGCCTGGCAGGGGAGAGATTTAAACAGAAAGGAGCGCTCCCTCCTCTGTGGGGGGGTGTTTAATCCTCTGGGATGTAGGATCAAAGTCCAGAACACTATTGTATTAAGGTACGAAACACACACACACACACACACACAGACACGCAATGTGGAAACCTGTTTCAATAAAGACCTGAAAGACACCAGGATTAGTAGTGAGGGAGAAAAGGAGAATGTCCTTTTATTCCAACACTTTTATATATTTTCCCAACGGGCTGACATGACATGATTTTGTGTACTTTTGAAAATTCCTCACAAAAAGACATTTATATATATTCATGTTAATTATCGTTTTGGTTTTTGTGGCACGTTCACTGTACGGCTCAGTCATAGCACCGTTGTCATCCCTGCATCCATCCAACTGCTTTCATCCAATGAGCGCCACAGTTTAAAAGAACATTCATCTGGGTTTGTATTCATCCAATAGACAGAAATATGACTCCAAATACAAGATGATGTTGGGCGTGTGTTTGATATAAACTGTCTTTTTCCCAGCTTGTTGAAAACCTTCAGGGTCAAGTAGCCCAACGATTGAGTGACGAAGCGTCAAATTGATTTGTTACATCGATAAAACATTTGCAAAATCTTTTAGTATCGTGAAATAACCATGCATTTTCTGTAGCTGTCTTCTTTTGCCTCATATCAGCCCCTTTCCTCACTTTTAACAGCATTACTGCTCATGACAGAAATCCTATCCCATATATGATACCTCTGCCCTAATAAAATCACGTTATTTATAGTGTGTATTTCGTGCTTAGTTGCAGTACAAGGTTTTTAACAATACAGTCTAAATGCAGAAACACAATAATAGCGCATCACAGTGTGACTTCTGCACAGCTTGTTGTCAGCAGCAGCGTCGGTATCTGGGATATTCTGCTTCATTTCTCTGCAGTGGAATAAAGTGGGGACGCGTTGACCATCTTCATATTTCAGTCTCGCAGCCGCTCTCCTTTAATAGAGAGGGGCTCAGACACATCTCAGGTGAAAGGCTATTTTAAGGCTCTTGGACAATGTGACATGCAGGAGCAGCACAGCTGAGGACTTTCAGTATCAATCACAGCACATAACACACGACAGCATCGGGGATGTAACAGTATAGGGATGTAGGATAATGCATTATGGATATCTGCAGTATATGTATATAAGCTTGCGTGTCTCTGAAGAGTTCTACGGCTCCTCTGTGCTTCACACTAATCACCTCTTCTCTCCCACCTTCCTTCACCAGAGGAGAAGCCTGTACTTGTAGGAGAGCATGTTACGACTCGCTGGAAACACAAGTGCAGTCGTGTTATTTTCCGATGGCGGCTGGTAGATTTAGCCCGGGAACTGTTTCCCTTTTCATTTCCTTTATTAGCTTTGAGCCTGCTGCTGGTGTTCTCCTCCAGGCGGCTGTTTGGTCAGTCACACCCGCACACACATGAACCTGGAATCCCAAAATAACGCTTGTCTAGTTAGAGCCACTTTCTCTCTCACACCTGCTTGCCTCAATATGCCACTGTCATTATCACCTCCTGTAACTGTGTGTTAAATACACACACACGGGACACACAATGCACACAGAGACACACACACCATCCTCCTCCTCATCCTCCGTGTGACTGGCGTGATGTTTGCCTCTGCAGCTCCTCGCCCTGCTCCGCCGCTCCTCTGTGGCTCTATAAGATATTTATAAGCATTTTGATAGTTTTCTTCCACTCTCTATGATCCAAGGTGAATGCTGTCATGTCGGATTACTCCAGGAGCCGTGCCGCTGCTCTCCTGCTATTCGCCGAAGCTGCCGGCGCGCCTGCACGTTCCTGTTTAGACCCACACAGGGTTCCTTCTGAATTATTAATCGGAGCAATGTCATTAAGCATCGCTCCCACAGCCGCGGCAGCCGAGGACCCCTCGTCTCACATGGAATGGAAACAGCGAGGCACTGATTACATTCTCAGCAGATGCGTCTTAAACCCTCGTCTCCTCATCTCCACACTCAGTTAATTAATTGATTAGAAACACACAACCTGATAAAACACAAATTAAAATAGCATCAGTCTCTATAGTAAAAAAATGTTTTCCTTTAATCATCACTCTGATGTGTATTGTGGGATATTTAATCTGACATCTTCTCTCTAAAAGACTCAATTTACAGGAACAGGTTACAGCAGAACTGCAGCCATATATAGCATCTATGCTGTAGCACATCTGTAACCATGGCAACCAGAGTAGTGGTGGCCTCCAAGTTTACCTTGTAGCAGAGGTGCCACCACGGTGTCTCTTCATTTTCACTTTCTGCATTTATTTATTTATGGAAAGCAACAAAAACATATTGTTACACAAAGGCATCGGTTTAATCTTTATGCTGATTCGATATATGCACTTAGGTCCGGATATTCCATTCATTTTCCGTTAATGACAATGCAAATGTCCTGAGTCAGTGGCTCCAAATATTTTCCCTGGTGCCTGATAATAAAACAAAACTAATACAAATATCTCAGGATGACAAAGTGGAGCGATACACGCAGAAGACACAGAAGACGATGTTGACTTAAAAAAAGACGAGGAGATTTGAAAGCTTTCGGTAAAAACACTATTTTTGCAATTTACACGTCATGTCTCTCTCGACCCAGGCGCCGCCATCACGAGACATTTCCACCTAAGTGTCTGGTGTTGGCGTCTGAAAATAGCTTTAATGGTCAAACAGGGGCACATATTGAAACACTGACGCCACAGCATCATGAGAGACAGCCTCGGTGATTAGACTTACACGATGACATAGATAAATCCCCAAAATACATTATCTTCCTGTCCCAAAACATAAAGTAACATCCATCAACGCAGTCTCCCTAATTAACTTGGAATTTGAATGGAATAGGCAAAACGACAGCAGGAAAAACTAGAGTTTAATGAGATGGTTGAAGGAGAGATGAGGGCATCGTGGACTGTAAACTGCGGGAGAATTAATTTAGAAATAGTGACGTGAACTTCAAGTGAACTGTTGCTCTTAATTAGAACTGATTTACTGTTTTGGAGTAATCGTCGTTTCTTTTTTTACTGTCTGCGTTCACTTCTGTTCATTATAACTTCACTGGCGGATCCATTTTACTGTTATTATCCAGAATTCAAGTGTAAAAAAAACGAGCGTATCTAAAAGAAACATATCGTAATGAGACGAGGAGGCAGGGACTCGGATCACAGGGCAAATAGTTAATATGCTGCAACAGATGGAAAAACTGCAGTAGTACCTGTCACAACACAGCAGAGTACTCCGTGTTTTACTTTCTGCAGGTGTGAGAACGCAAGTGTCCTCTGAGGTCGACGCAAAGTAAATTACATCAACAGATGGTGTTGATGTAATTTTGCTTCACGCACACGTTCCTCAAAAATGGACGATTGATTTAAATTGAGGTTGTGTGAGTTCTAGCGTTAATTTTACCTTTAAAATTAAACCTGAAGTAAAAACAAAAACAACATGAGCAAAGGCGGCTCTTATTCTCTGTATAGTATATAGACACAATATATAAATCTTCTGCCCATGCATGGAGGGTAAAGTCATAATGTTTTGGGGATCTGCACCAAATTGCACACTTCCAGATATCAGACACTAAATATGTGTAATAGTCTTTATTTAAATTTGGGTGAAATCTTTGAAAACGTGGGGGAAAGAAAGTCCTTGATCTCCACCAAACTTTAACTGTCTCTGTCTTTTCTCACGTCCCATCCTTCCACCGAGATCTGTGGAAATCTGTGCAGAAGTTTCTGGAGAAATGAGCAACAGTTGTCTTCTGAAACCACATTTAACTTCACTAGATCCCACCATTTCATCATCATGAATTATTCTCTTTGAAATCAAGGCAAATGTAGCAAAATTGTACAAACTCATTAAACTGATCTGGAGCTGCACTAAACTTGAATGGGTTCTTCCCGGAACCACATCCTTCCACCAAGTGTCATGCATATCTGTCCAGTAGTTGTTGGGGTGAAAACATAACCTCCTCGGTGAAGGTAACCACATGTTATTGATGTGTGTAACTGTCTGTGCACATCTGGAATCTACCGCCACATGAGCAGCTATGTGAAGATCCATGTTAGCACAGCAGTGTTTTGAGCTAAATGCTAACATGTTTGTGCCGGTTTGTCACATTCACGATATCAAACGTCGTTGTTACTTTTATTATCGTGATGAGTTCCTATGCAAACATTTGCTAATTAGCAGCCGAGTCGAGGATTATCAGGGTCGGGTGGGTTCTTCCTCTGGGGATCATGAATGTGAACTGATCGAATGCTGATTGAATGTGAAGCAGTCGTGGGTTTAGTGAGAAACAAGGAAACAACAATAGATTCCAAACATGGAGGTTTGTCGGCTGTGCAGCCGGAGTTCATTAATGTAACCGCTCATGTGCAAACACAACTGCGTGAAGAGAGCGCTGGGCTTTTCCCCTGTTCTCTCTGACTCCCACACACACACACACTGACACACACACACACACTGAAACACTCAGACACACACTCACTCGCGCTGGTGCAGATAGAAAATGGGTTTTGCCAGCGACAATACGAGATGAATGGAGAAGTGCTCAGAGTAAATGAGGTGATTTCCATGATGAAACAGAGCGATAAAAGGCAGAGGAGGGATCACTTCTCCTCTTCTCTCCCCCATCCCCGTCCTCTCTCTCTCTCTCTCCACCTCTCCTCCGCTTTGTTGGCCACACATTCATCATGACATCACAGCGATGCAGAGAACACACACACACACACAGACACACAGACACACACACACACACACACACACAGACACACACACTGCTGAAACTGAAATCCTCCAGAGGAAAGCAGTGGTGAGCTGAAACCTGCCGGATACCACGTCCCCCCCCCCCCAACTGCAGGTGACCTTGAAGTGAAGAGGGTGATGTCACTCTGGAGTGTAGAGCAGCAACCCGGTGTGTGTCGGCCAGCATGGATAAGAGCCGGCTCTGAACTCCCGAGGACTGAAATAAGCCGGCCAGGAATTATTTAGTGGACAAAGACGGGAGCAAGGACAAAGGCAGCAGTGCTCATGTAAATGTTCAGCACCGGTGGGAAAGTCCTGTGTGTCCCCGGTGGTCCGAGGGCCGGAGGTCGGTGGACAGATCGGTTCCGTGAGACACCTCGGTCCAAGATCTCACCCACTGGTCCGAGAACTGGCTTCAATATTCATGGAGGAGGATTTTTAAAGATCTAAGATAAAGTTGCACTAGGTGAACTTTCTCACCCGCCTCGTTTGGTTTGGACCTTTGATATTTTTAGAGGTTAGATTGAACCAAAGTAAAAGGTTTTCCAGATCATGGTCCTGAAACAAAATTCAGTCCAACCAATAGATAAATATTTAACAGTTTCAAATAAAAGGCTTTTTATTTTTCGGTTTCTTGTTTTCTAATTTGAAAGAAAAACAGCTTCGGGTCTTTTTACTCTTTGTCAGACAGAATAAGAAATTCCAGGACGTTGCCCTTGGCTCTTGGCACTTGTGATAAGTATTTTATTAATAATCGGCTGCAACTTTAGTTAATATGGTCTCTAGGGGATCACCTGCATGGATTTAAAAGATTCTACAACCAAATGTAATTGGGCCGAGTGCTATTCAAACAAGAGATTATTCAGTAGCAAACCTGAGGTCAGATTTACAGACGTCCTCAGAAGTGAGTTCTTGGTCCTGACGACTGACTCTTTACTCCAGTCTCTGGCTTTTAGATTTTAAAGCAGGTTTTGTTTCTTTGAGTCTTGACCTCCCCCACCCTCACTCCCACCACCCCACTCGTCTGCTTAGAAAGTTTCTCACTATTGTCCAGATTCACTGGCCGACCGCGGCCCTGTTGTCAAGCAACGCAACAAGTGCAGCTGTTTACGTCCGTCGCTAGGAAACGAGAGCGGCGCCCAGATTGATGTGTGGGGGGGTGGGGGGGGGCGTGACCAGCCATCAGGGCTGTGAACAATGAACGTGACTCTTCCACAGACACCAACATGTTCAACTAACTAACTTAACTGTGCCCTGCTGTCATGCAAACAAAGCTGGAAAACCTCTAATGAATCTGAGTTCCAGTGGTGACGCAGTTTACAGTTTCCTGTAACAGTTGGCTGGACGTGGAACACACAGATGGGGGGGCGGGGGGCGCAAGTTAAATCAGGGGCGGGGCCAGGGAGGGATCCAATCTGATTGGCCCCTGAATTGGCCCTGTTACATTCTAACAATACCAACAATACATATCACTAGTTGTTAAGAATATAATTTTAATCTACAGGAAATAATCCATAGTGACAAATGGATGTGTTTTCAGTAATGCAGAAAATAATCTAATCTCTGATCTCTAATATTTGAAACAACTGTAGTTAGTTTTTAAAACACTATGAGGGAGAATTTTATCAGTTTGTTTGTGTTTGAGTTTTGATTTGTGGGTCGAACATATCGGATATTGAGATTTATCCAAATTTTTGACATTTTATGGACAAAAAAATGTAATAGTTGAGAAAATGATCAGCAGATTAATCATAAATGGATATGATAATTAATTTGTAACATTTTGAAGCATCTCCATTTGTATTTACTCTTATTTATCCCAGTTTTTCCTTTAATTTGTCACCCATCTGCACTGAAGTTCAGCTGGAGTTCACCTCATTAAGGTTGTTCCCGAAAAAGCAAAACATATTTAGGTGAACTGAACTTTTGGACCCAATGTCAATATGGAAGCACATTCTGGTTTGAATTTCTTTATCATTATAGCAATTTCATCACTGTTAGCACTGTAAACTGTTGTGTATTGAGTTGTAGAGTTCAGCATCTATTTGTGATCTGATTACCGAGTGCATCCTGGTGGCAGGTGTTTGAGGAGAAGTTGTTTCTGGAGGCAAACCGGAGACTTGAGTCATTTCAACTCAAAACTCTTTATTGTGACAAGGAACACGGCAGTGATTAGGAGCGTGTGACTGCTTCGTGATGACAGATGTCAAAATGGCGTCCCACTCCTTCTCTGATCCAGCACAACTCTTGATCTTTCCACCCCATCATGGAGAAGTCTTTAATTTAACAGCTTGTGTTTTACCTGCAGGTTGTTCCCCCCCCCCCCACAGGGATCATTTATATGATGTGATGTGAATCCTTCTCGTCTCCGGCTGCGCAGATATCGATAAACACCTCGTCCATCTCTTGGTTTCTCCTCCTCTCCAGGAATGTGGCTAAAGACTCAACTTAATCAAAACACCAACAACAGGGTTCAGCTCCAAAAGGAAGAAAACCTGAAATACATCAGGACAATAATTATTTTGTATAAATAATGTAATATCAGTAGGTCCAATGGACAGTTGAGCTGCTAAGGATCAAACAATGACATCAAATAATGGAAAGACAATTATATCATAAAGATAACTTAGTGTCATGATAAACACGCAAAGGTTTTTCATTTTTCATATGAAGTTAAAAGAGGGTCCACAGGACAATGTAAGCTGCAACAGTTGCATAACAGTTTTAATAAAAGCAAGGTTAAAATAGGTTAATAATAAAAAAGTTAATAATACAAAATACAACACACAACAAAGGCTATTTAAATTTAAAGGTGCTTGAACTTTGTGCTTGAACTGTGTGTTGATCAGTTATGGCTCCATGTTTTCAAAACATACTTATCATTCTGCGGCACAAAGCAACGCTCCTTCACAGCGACGGAGATAAGTTGTGACACAAGTTGCAGAGAGACAGTAAAGAGTATGAATGAATGGATATGAACCTGAACGAGTCTCAGCAGAATGCGTCTCTCCTTCAAGGCCGATCCATTCCACACAAGATGTAAAGTTCTTATAGTAGAAGTGTGGAAGTAGTGTGATAACCTGCAGGAGTTATTTGTCATAGTTACAGTAGAAAGGCACCGAGAGAGAACAGCCCTCCGACAATGTTAATGCTCCATCTCTCAATGTTAATCACTTCCTTTTATCCAACCCACTCCATCACCAGACACTTGCTTCCTTACAGAACGTCACTGGTACGTTTGCATATATTTTCTTTATGGATTCAAAGTGACTGTGACGGGTTGTGAGTTTGTATTTACACCAGGATGCTACTTCTCATAATCACTGGAAGGAGAAAGGGTGGATTCTCCTGCAGCCACGCCCCCTTTCCACCCCCCCAGCCGTCCACACAGCCACACAACTTCCTTCCGTTAATATTGAAACAGACGTGTCACCTCCAATCATTAATCTCTGCCCACCCCCTCCGCCCCGAGCTCTGTGCCCTTGTAGAAAGGTCTCGCACATGCTGATGCACACACACACACACACACACACACACACACACACACACACACACACACACACACACACACTACCGTGCACGTACACACACACACACACACATGTGCACATCCTCCTCCACTCTCTTTGTCCCGAGCGCAGTCCTGCAGTGTGCAACTTGTGGAACATGAAATAAAGATGAGCCAAATGGCTGACCCGGTGCCAGGACAGAGGACAGAGGACAGAGGACAGAGGACAGAGGACAGAGGACAGAGGACAGAGGACAGAGGACAGAGGACAGAGGACAGAGGACAGAGGACAGAGGACAGAGGACAGAGGAGAAAGGACAGAGGAGAGAGGAGAGAGGAGAGAGGAGAGAGGAGAGAGGAGAGAGGAGAGAGGAGAGAGGAGAGAGGAGAGAGGAGAGAGGACAGAGGCTGAGGACAGGGGACAGAGGACAGAGGACAGAGGACAGAGGACAGAGCAGAGAGGAGAGAGGACAGAGGAGAGAGGAGAGAGGACAGAGGAGAGAGGACAGAGGCCAGAGGACAGGGGACAGAGGACAGAGGACAGAGGACAGAGGACAGAGGACAGAGGACAGAGGACAGAAGACAGAGGACAGAGGACAGAGGACAGAGGACAGAGGACAGAGGACAGAGGACAGAGCTGAGGACAGAGGACAGAGGACAGAGGACAGAGGACAGAGGACAGAGGACAGAGGACAGAGGACAGAGGACAGAGGACAGAAGACAGAGGACAGAGGACAGAGGACAGAGGCGAGAGGACAGGACAGAGGACAGAGGCTGAGGACAGAGGACAGGGAACACGGGTCAGAATCGAGAGCTGGAGGAGAAAATCAGGGACGACGCTGAATTCATCAGTTTTCAAAATCCTAAACATTAGATTTCATTACAGTAGCACTGCAGCTTAATCACCTGAATCCTGATTCTACTTGTATATATGTGTCTTCTGGAGGTTGTTACTTGGAATGCAAACATCTATTTTATTTACTTAATTAAAGAACCAATTTACACCTATATTATCTGTAAATATTGGAGAAGTTTGCAGCCACGGTAAAAGACAACCCAAGGTGAGACTCTGTGGAAGTTGTCCGATGTGCAGTGAGGTCACCGCTCATGGAAGAGGAGCAGTCGTATCCTTGTTGGTGTCTCCTCCTCCTCCTCCTCCGCTTGTCCTCATTCCACAGAACAGAGTGAGAGCGTTTCTCCTCCTGCTCGGGCGGAGCCAGCAGACCGACTGTTTCCCTCTCACACAGTCCATGATAGCTGACTACATAAAGGATGTCACAGCCGATTGAGAGCAAATTTGTTTCCAGACACACGTGCGGCTCATCGGCCGTCCAGCCATCGCCGGCATTTAATTGCACTTGATATTTAAGCGCTGGAGCAGATCATATTACAAGTGGCTCTTCCTTCTGTTGGCGCTGGCGGCGTTTTCCATTACACGCTGCTCATTTCCCCTCGCCGTCCTTCAGACTGCGCTGAATGTCAGCCACTCGGGGCGTCGGGATTCCGTATCAATTATGAGAATCGAGGCGGCTGGCTCAGGTAGATGGAGCCGCGGCCGGGGGAAGGACGAGGGGACACGAGGCAAAACAAACTGGATGAGCCCGGCGAAGTATCGAAGAGACGTTAATGATGTTAAATGCACGCCACTTGTATTCAATAAAGCTTCACCAAATTGCACAGACTCGCAGAAATCAGATCAGTGAATATATGACGGATTTTTTTTCATCAAGACTTGCAAATTATTCCCGGGGGAAATCAATGAAAATGTCAGAAAAACATTTAAAAAAAGCCATATATAGCAATGTTTAAGTGAGAAAATAAACATCTCGATCAAGACCAGAATTTATTGAGTTCTCTCGAGGCCCATGTCGCTTTCTTCCACCAAGTTTTGTGGAAATCAGTTGTGATGGAAATCTGGAGATACAAGAGGTTGGAAACAAACAAAGTTATCTATGTGTATTTGATAAGGGGCTTTCTGCAGAAAGGATCAACACAGGGAGTCACAAGCATCTCAGAGTGAAGATCAAGAACAGTCTGATGCACAGATCTTATACAGGAGAACAAGGCTGTTTGCCTGAGCCAGTTCAGACTGGTTCTGTAGGCTAGATTCAGACAGGAACTGAAGGACAAGAACAAATCATTTACATACATTTCCATTGGTTTCTTTGGACAGTCAATAAGTAATGGAAAGGTCAAACAGGTACATAGAAAGGTCATGCAGGTTTCAGGTCATAAACATTTAAGGTCATGGAGTCTTAGACAGGTATGCAAAGAGTTACTCTTCAACTATATCAAATAGGGTTCAACCACACTTTGCTCTTTCCTTCTACACCAAGTCATTTTTCCAATACAAAGTTTAATAATGAAAGTTTAAGATGTTTCAGAGGAGTCACATCCAATCATATCTGATTTGCTCGCTGTGCTCTCCTCCATTTTTAATTCCATCCGTCAGTGTCACGTGATGTGATTTTGAATTCACCCCCATGTGCTGCGGACATTAGATGAGGTTCATCTCATCAGAGTAGAAACCAAACTTGTCACTCAGTCGAGCGAATATCACCTCCGAGGGCCGACAGCTCCTTTTAATCAAGCGTGAATTCAATCAAGCTGCAGCCGATTATACAAACTCATAGAAGGAAAATATATATGTGACTCTGCACCAGAAGTTAATGGGTTGTTCCCCGGAGACGTACCACATCCTTCCACCATCGATTCCTGGTGATCTGTCCTGTTGATTCCTGCAATATTAATAAAACAAATCAAAATGGACAGGGTTGAAAACAGAACCTCTGTGGCTGAGCTGATGAAAAATGGACATTTGAGTTGAATAAGAGAAGCAGACATCTTTATTTTGTTTTAACTCTTGTCTGTGGTGTGTTCAAGGAGCGTCCGACAGCTGAGGTGTTCCTGCAGAAAAGCACAGATTTCACAAAACACTGTAGGAAGACATGTCGTATGTCTGTTTCTGAGACATCTTCTTCTTCTCCTTCTTCTGTCATGTCTGAGAATCTTCTGTCCTGGGTTTCACCGAAGTGAATAGTTTGATGGAGGTAGTGCGGAGAAGTAGGAGCAGCTAACTACATGCGCTATAGATCTGACAATAGAATATTCTCTTTTCTGCCACTTTCAAGATTTGAAGTCGCAGTCGGATCTGAAATAGTTTCATAGCTCTGGGACTTTGGCTTTGAACAAAATGTCCCTTACCCGCTGGTGTCCTCTACAAAACAATGTAGCTGCCATTACTTCTGTCTTTTATCAATATACGAATTTCACTGGACCCACGCACCAGAGATCAGTGTATTTGGGAGTCAAGTCCAATGTAGTTGAAGCAAAACCTGTGTAATGTGCGACTCTGGGTCTGAGAGAGCACCACCTCTCTGTTCTGTGAGAATAATCAGGATCTGCACAAAGTCAAAGTCCTGCCTGCTTCCATTCAGCAAAGAGTTTTTACTTTGACTGATTACCTGCTTCAGCAAGTTGAGTTTAATGAAATACTGACTGAATGGAAATCACTGGAAGAACCCAGAGCTGTGTGATTTAACAGGAAGCACGATTATAGCAATCATCCCTTGAATAAATACATTTGAAGAGAAAGACTGAAGTACCAGTGACAAACTAAGGACCGTTATTAACTCAGTGACCAAAACGATGCCTGTTTTTCTTTTCTCCATCAAGATTCATGAATTATTCTCTGAGAAATTGGTGAAAATGGCAAAAACGGCATTTAAACAAGAAAGAGGAGTGAATATCTGAGTGAGTTTCAAAAGCTGAAGAGGCTGAAGGCTGCAGGACCGACGTCACAACTTCTATTGTGTCACTTTTTCATCGCTGATGTCACAACCAATAGAACAAACCCGTCACGTCTGTGTGAAATCTCTACTGTGTCAATCGACATGGTTCTTTGGTCTCTTCTCTTGTCAGCTTGTCGGAAAATTCATGCGTGTGCTGCAGTGTGCACTCAACCATCATGGCTCACACCTCCAAACTGTGGGGGTTAATGGGCTATAATAGTTTTCCTGTCCCATGTCCCACATCCTTCTACCAAGTTTTGTGAAATCCACTTTGTAGTTTTTGCAGAATCCCATTGAGGAGCAAACAAACCTGGTTTCCACAAGTTCGCTGCAGCTTGGTTGAGTTTGTGGCTTCTCTTCGGCCTCGATGTAGTGAACCACCCTAATTTAATACTTAACCAAACCATGATCTTTACCCTAGAGTGAGTGGTTGCTGGTTAAACTGGCCCTGAGGCC
Source organism: Limanda limanda (assembly GCF_963576545.1). Classification (NCBI taxonomy): domain Eukaryota; kingdom Metazoa; phylum Chordata; class Actinopteri; order Pleuronectiformes; family Pleuronectidae; genus Limanda; species Limanda limanda. Next base: position 7,886,398 of record NC_083638.1, on the reverse strand, counting down.
GGACCCCGGACATGGTCGTACTTATATCGCTCCGGTGACGCCGGTGAGCATAATCAGAGTCAGGGCTGCATCCTCGATTTTCACTTGCAGCAAGGACACAGAATAAAAACATTTGCTAACTCAAAAAACCCAGATTTTATGAGATAAAAATTTATTAAGGTGCCTCTCATATCAAATGGGTCTTGATATATTTCTGTTTGTTATTATACGGTACCACAGGGAAATCGTAGAAGCCAGTAAACCGCTGTGGTACAGTACGTGTGATGTGACGGAGAGGTAACGCTGTGGAATCAACAAGCTGCAGACGGAGATAAATCCGTCTGAAATAACGAGCGGCCGTGATGGACCGAGCGCTTTGATGCAACTGTCTGCATCCATCAGACAACAAGTGGTTCGTGGGCCGGGGGTCAGCGGGCGGATTCAGACGCACGGACTTATCGGGACTGATTGTGATGCATCGCTCGCTCGGCAGTTCGGGGAAGAAGGGGGGGGGGGTGGAGGAGCTGCAGCTGGCGGAGCAGCTGACGAGCGAGAGGAAGTTGTCAGAAGCAGATGTGGCGCCTCCTGCGTGGCTGATGTATCACTAAAGTTACTTGTCAACGTCGTGTCTTAAAAGAAGAGCCGCGATGTAGAAACACAGGAGTGAGTGTGTGTGTGTGTGTGTGTGTGTGTGTGTGTGTGTGTGTGTGTGTGTGTGTGTGTGTGTGTCTGTGTGTGTGTGTGTGTCTGGTGCCGTGAGGACGGGAGCTGCTCTGTCGGTTCCAGTTGTCAATTCTGATCCTGAACCTCAACTCAAGTCGGGGGTTTGGTGGTGGAGCATTTTTTTTATTTGGGAATCGCTTTAGAACGGTGGGACATTAAGTGTCTCTGAGGACGGCTGAGGTCGGAGAAAGTTGATGTGCGTGCATGTGTGTGTGTGTGTGTGTGTGTGTGTGTGTGTGTGTGTGTGTGTGTGTGTGTGTGTGTGTGTGTGTGTGTGTGTGTGTGTGTGTGTGTGTGTGTGTATGTGTGTGAGTGTGTGTGAGAGTGAGAGTGAGCAGCTCAGTTTGGTTTGTCATCACTTTTTCCCAAAGGAAGAGTTTCAGGAATTGGGACTAAACCATATTTAGGATTAAGTTAGGATTAGAAATTGCAGGCGAACTCCACATGATGAATTATGACACAAATCATGTTTTTGCATTATTCACCATAATGCCAGATTAAACCACACTAAAAAAAAATCCAGTTTAATCCTTTCATGTGGTAAAGGAACATGTCCTGCACATAAAGACGAACGACGTGTTTTCACGTCCAAAGAGTCGGTCCCGTAGTGATCAGGGTTCAAGGTTGTTAAAACTAGAGAAGTACAATATGAATGCAGTCAATGCATATTAATAATATTAAATGTTGACATAGACGGTTACTGTTAATCAAAATTACAGTAAATTTGAAGGTCAAATAAACTTGCATCCACAAATGCCTGTTTCATGCTGTTTTTCACGTTTTAAAACTTGCATTTTCACATTTTAGCAGCAAGAAAACTTGTTTTTTCACTTTCAAAACCAACTTACTTCGACAAAATCTATATTAAACAAATGAACACTGGCTAGGAACGCGTTTGCCAAACAGCTTCAACAGCCAAAAAACGAGATCGGACAAGTTTACAGGAGAATCAAAGTCTCGAGCCCAATAAAAACCTGCTGAGGCTCAAATAAACCAGTCAATACTTTAAAGACACAGATATTTGCTTCAGAGGCGCACTCGTCCTGGATTAGAGACTCAAGTAATTGCATAATGAAAGCAGCAGCTATGTTTACAAGCAAACCAATAATCTACACTTAATGGAATTAAGATATTTGAACAGCGTGAAGTGGGCTGTTCACATTTTATAGATGCATGAATACAGGACATTTGTGGCTTGTAAACACAATTTAAACACTCAGCTCAGGTTTCCCAGATCCCTCTACTCCTCTGTTTGTGTTTTAGAACCAGCAGGTTGAACTGTAGTTTTTCCGAAGCTATCGACAAAGACACTTGTGTCAAGAGGACACGAGTGTGTGTCTCCTGCTCAGCTGCTCCTCATCTGGAGGAGTCGGCCTCTCCTCCTCTTCCCGTGGCCTCCAGCTGCTCTCTGCTGTCAAGTGGAACCACCGGGGGCCGGCCTTAATTATGACCAAGAGGTTGGACTGCGACACTGAGGGCCGGGGGGGCCGAACCCCCCGAACAGGGCACGCCTCGCTCTCTGTCGCCACATCATGAGACAATGAGAGCGATAGCAGGGCCATCTGCTGCCTCTGCCTTCCCAGCAGTGAACAATAACTGTGTGTGTGTGTGTGTGTGTGTGTGTGTGTGTGTGTGTGTGTGTGTGTGTGTGTGTGTGTGTGTGTGTGTGTGTGTGTGTGTGTGTGTGTGTGTGTGTTTGTGTCTGTGTGTGAGAATGCTGCTTCGTTTCTCCTCAGCGACTCTGCCGTCACTTTGCTCGTTCTCCCGCTGGGACTCGTACCGGCACATCTACCTTTCAGGAAAATGGGACAAAGCCACAGTGGGGCATGGAAACATATTTACAAACTCCTTTAAAAATGTATGAGTTCCTAAAGAGAAGGAAAAATGACCCTATGTATTATAAATGTATAATATCTTTTAGATTTACTCAGAACATACTGAGCTTGTTGACCTGGAGTGGGTCACTAACAAATTGAACTGGAAACTGAGCCTCCTAAAGCGTTTTGATTCGTGTCCTGCTCGAGGATCTCTGGAGATTTGGGTCCAGACTTGTTTCTGCAGTTTGTCTTTCACCCGTGCACAAAGCAGCGGGAGCTTCTCCGCTCGGACTCGTTCACCACAGACACAGATTCTCTGCAGGATTCAGGCGAGAGGTGCAGCAGCAACAGCAGCAGGGAGAGACAGGAAGTGACATATTGATTCTGCTGCGTCATCAGAGGACCTCCTGCTGTGTGGTCCTGTCCTCTTCTCTCTGCAGACTTCAGGGGGCGAGGCAGAGAAACTCCAGAAGCTCCAACTGGGATCTCTGGAGTTCAGTGCAGGTCTGACAGCAGCTTGGCTTTGCAGCTCGTTGGTTTCTCAGTGTTTGATTTTAAAATGTGTTCAAACCGGAGCAACAGGGTCAGTCTCCTGTTTTTCATCTCTACATCTCTGCTGTAGTTCAAACATCACGTGAATCACTACTTTCTCTCATGTACCACAAATATCATCTCAGTTTCTACGTGCAACGAATTGGTTTTAATTCATCCCAAAGTGAGGCCAAATCGACATGATTGCCCCCTGGTGGCTGGCTGCAGTATAGGTCATAAACCCCAGTGGGTGGTTGGAATTAGTGTCATGCTACAAAGCCAATTTATCACAGGTATCAACATATTGTATGTCCACAAATTGCTGAGATGTATCTTGTTTATATCGATTCTCCGAACACTGTCACCTACACTCAGGATTTCAAACCTCTGATCCATGAAGTTTCCTTCGTTTCACCTTCTCTCCTCCCACATGTGCTCATCTAGCGACTTCATGAATAACATCAACTCATCTCATGACTAATCTCCAGAAACCAACCAGCACCACCTGCAAATAGAAATGAGAAGTAACGTGAGACTGTGAGATACACACATTCACTTATACACACACACAGCGTTTTGTCAGCACAGGTAGCAGCTGCCTCCGGATGAGAATAACAACGACGCTAATTTAGTGTTCCCACACTTCATCGTAGAATATTAATAACCCAATAACAGTTTGCCAGTCACATGACTCGTGCCTGTCACTGGTGGAGACACAGAAAGTGCAGTGCTGCTTCGTCATCTTCTCGCCTTTTGTCTCTTGTCCTGTCGGCTCCGAGATGAATGGTGACTGATGGGATGTCAATTAGGTCACGCAGGTCGTTAACCGCCAGGCTTCGGCGTTGCCTAGCAACTGTTCACTAACGCTGGAGTCATTTCTTAATCAAGTTCTTATCTCAATTTGCAGATCAACTTGCAGATGACCTACCTGACAAATTTAGATTAGTGCATATGTATCAGTGTGTGTGTGTGCATTTGCATCTCTGTGCATGTGTGTGTGTGTGTGTGTGTGTGTGTGTGTTTGTGTTGCAGTAATCTGAGACAATGAGAGCTAAATTCAACCATCTGCTGCTGTCGCCCTCCCAACAAAACTCAGCTCAGGGACAATCAAGGGTGTGCGTGTGTGAGTGTGATTTTGTGTGTGTGTGTGATTGTGTGTGTGAGTGGGACTGACACAGAATAGTAATGCTGGTTGTGACTTTGGGCAAAAGACAAAACAACCCATTGGACGTGGTGGACAGACACACGTCAGCAGGTCAGGATGTTCTGACTGACTTCTGCCTCAGAGTCTTTTTCTCACAGAGAACAGTTGTGTACTTGCTTTTTTTGTCGTCTTGTGTCAAACTCTCAGCGTGAACCTGCTGTGACAGTTAATTTAATCAGGTTGTTGTTTTTTGCTGTCACTGTTTTCCTCTGTTAGCATCTGTGTTCATCACTCAGCTTTCTCTCAACACACAACAGCATCTGCACCGTGTGCTGATTATCAGCCTGTCGCCGGATCCACTTCTCCTCTCCGGGCGTGTGCGTCCCAGCCTGGGATTCATGTGTGTGTTTGTTCAGAGGCTGCAGATACTTCTGTAAAGTGTTTGTCTGAATAAAGGTTCAAATCAGGTCCTTGATACAATTTGACCTTCGATCTGGTTTCACATTGTAAGTCAGGGAGCGCAGTAAATCTACTTTGATTGGCTTGGAAACTGGGCGCGTGTCTGATGCTGTTGAGCTGTCTAAAGGTTGTGAATCTGTTTGAATGGAGAAAATGATGGACTTAATTTTGTTGCCATGGTTACATCATATCTTTATTACTATACCAGCATCACCAACTTCAGGTGCAGTACGATCAAACCAAATCTTGGTCTGTCTGTCTATCTATCTATCTATCTATCTATCTATCTATCTATCTATCTATCTATCTATCTATCTATCTATCTATCTATCTATCTATCTATCTATCTATCTATCTATCTATCTATCTATCTATCTATCTATCTATCTATCTATCTATCTATCTATCTATCTATCTATCTATCTATCTATCTATCTATCTATCTATCTATCTATCTATCTATCTATCTATCTATCTATCTATCTATCTGTCTAATCTGTCTATCTGTCAATCTATCTATCTATCTATCTATCTATCTATCTATCTATCTATCTATCTATCTATCTATCTATCTATCTATCTATCTATCTATCTATCTATCTATCTATCTATCTATCTATCTATCTATCTATCTATCTATCTATCTATCTATCTATCTATCTATCTATCTATCTATCTATCTATCTATCTATCTATCCATCCATCCATCCATCCATCCATCCATCCATCCATCCATCCATCTATCTATCTATCTATCTATCTATCTATCTATCTATCTATCTATCCATCCATCCATCCATCCATCCATCCATCCATCTATCTATCTATCTATCTATCTATCTATCTATCTATCTATCTATCTATCTATCTATCTATCTATCTATCTATCTATCTATCTATCTATCTATCTATCTATCTATCTATCTATCTCTCTCTCTCTCATTCTCTCTCTCTCTCTCTCTCTCTCTCTCTCTCTCTCTCTCTCTCTCTATTCACTGTTCTAGTCGTCTAAACTCTCCCACATGTCTTAATTATGGACTCACCCACATTCACACAATGATGAAGCAGCTGGACTCCCGCTCAAGGAGACTTTTTCAAAAAGTCAAATTAACAGTAACCGTCGTTAAAGATAGAAACTTTAATCCAATCTGTAATATATATATATATATTTATATATATAAAAAGTACCATGAACTGAAAATCGAATGTCGACCTTACTTTCTACATTTCTGTTTATATATATTTATTTTCAATGGAACGCGGTGATAAATCTGCACATACGAGAACCTCAAGGTTCCTCAGAGGCAGAGCCGTTGTTAAACTGTCCAATAAAAGGTGTATTTATTGTGTCTGTGGAGATTCGCACTGGTCCAGGTCACGGTGAGCCAAGAAAAGTTGAATCAAGGTCGGCCGCACTTGCAGAAGCTTGAAGGTGTTTTTCACTCCTTGTCCATCAGACGACTTCCACTCAAACTTCTCGCTGTAAAAACATTTATACAACCATGTGTTTGTTTTGCATTCAGCTTTAAATTCAGACAAACTGGCATCTGTCAATATTGTATTTCACATTGTGACGTATTTGAACATATTTTAAAATGAAACAGACGAAAGAGCTTTCAGAGAAGAGACTTTTCTCTCCTGAATGACGCACTTTTGGTTTTGCACAAACTGCGTAGCTCTTAATTTCCTTTTGCACATATTTCATATAGCAGATTTATTATATTCAGCTATTTGTATGACCTCTGCATAGGAGGTTACGTTTTCGTCCCTGTCCGTTTGTTTAATGGTTGGATTGTGTGTTTATCTGCAAGATTATGCAAAAACAACTGCACAGATTCCTTTGAAACTTGAATGATGAGACATGAATCGTCTTGCTGAAGGACACGTGGACTGGAAGGGGAAAGGGATTGACCCGCCCACCTTCTGGTTAGTGTCCAGCCCGCTCTCCCCCCCGAGCCACAGCTCTATTTGTTTGCTGTGCAAAGCGTCAGCGCCTGCGTCAGTTGTGCTTTGTGCGTTTCCTCGCTGATTTACACCTCATTATCCCCATGAAGCGGATTCTGATTTCTTATAGGATTTTAATAAGACCTCAGCTGTGCAGTATTCCGTGGAACCATAAGAAAACTCACACTGTGCCTCCTCCTGCTGCCTGATAGATGGCTGTTATATTTAGAGTGGTGGGCACCCAGGTGTACTCCAACGCTTCGAAGTAAGTACACCCGTGTGTACATCCTGCACACACACACAGACACACACACACACACACGCACACACACACACGCAGAGCATCTGTCATGGAGGTAAACTGTTCCGCTCTGTCTGACAGAAGGACTCTGCCACACTTTCTTTCTTCAGTGTCTGTCTGAGACTCTGCCAGTCTGCGGCTCGGTGAATGGCAAATTCTCGCCGCAGCCTCAGAGTGACGGGTAGATTAAACCGCCTCCCACTCACCTCCTCTTCTTCCTCCTGACAGCGACCCTTGCCATCGCTCAGTCCCTCCGACCCACGAGCTCTTCTCTCCTCGGCGATGCAGGCGACATGTTCCTCAGCCGGCTCTAATCTGCTCCACCTGCTCCGTCTGTGTCTTCCAGAAGGACAGAGATGGTGCTGCTGCTCTAATTAAACACAATAGCAAGTTCTCCTTCTCTTCTGGCTCCTCTGTTTCCGAGAGGCGTAGTTTTGTGTATTTGATGAGTTCTGCAGCACGGTGCATGTCTTCATCACGGAGATCAAATACCCATCATGAAAATCCCTCGGCCCTCAGTTCAAATTACAGGATAACATCACAGCTCTTTGCAAGTTCATGTCAGTAGTTGAACTTGAGGATTGGTGCGTAGTGGGGGTGAAATCCACGCTTCCTCTCTTAACTTTACAAGTTGTGCAAATCTACGCCGTGAAACTCAATTATGATGGTGTGTAATTGCTGGCTGAGATTAATTACCTCCTTCAGAGGAGGCCGCTTTTCTGATGTTCTCTCTTCGACTGTGTTAAAAACAAAGTCCACACAGAGATAATAAGTGATGAGGAGAAAGTTTTTTATTTCATCTTCATTTAACCACGCTCGGTTCTGCATCACGCTGCCAGTCGCCTCGTGCACAGACAAGAAACGTGTCTCTGGATTCAAAGAACAAAATCTGTTTGTTTCGCATCAAACGAACAAACTCTGATTTTCTGATCCACCAAAGCAGAACAGGAAGGTGATCTGCTGAAGTCCTGAAGTTCAGGCTGATGATCACAAAAACAGGAATAACTAAATCAAAGAGTTTGGGTTTTGCTGTCATGTTTCCTGTCGGGATGGAGACTCCTGGATTAAAGTGAGATCAGATGATGAGGCAGCGAAACTCAATGAACTGTGTTTGTTTGAATTTTCATGAAGATGGAGGCAGAGGAGCTTCAGCATCTTTATCAAGGACACGTCAGCCGGGACAACAACTAGCAGACTAAGACTTGAGTTAATTGTTAACTGCTCCTCAATAGCTAAAGTAACTAGTTATATCGCTTGTAACAATATTTCCCTTTACTCAATCAGAGCTCCTGTACACAACTGTAACATCTGTATCATCCGTTTCTGTATTGAAAGCTTCTCAGAAACTAAATCATTCTGGTTTAGCCGCATCTTGCACACTCAGCACCCAGAAGTCCGACTTTTGTTTGTAATTAGCCAAGTTTGGATTATTCATTTAAAGGAGACATGTTCTGCTCATATTCAGGTTCATAATGTGAATATGTGTTATTACTTGAAGAATATTTAAATGCTCTAAAGTTCAGAAAAGACCTCACTTTCCTCAAACTGTCCATCGCTGCAGCTCCTCTTCTCAGCCTCTGTCTGAAACACTTGGTTTGAGCTTCTGTCTCTTTCAATATAGATCAAATGAATAAAACATTTAATCCTCATAACCACCATAAAATAAATAAACCAAATATGAATAGAGTAAAGTAAAAACGAATCAGACTCAAGAATTAAAAGCAGCTTTGTACAAGTGCTTTAGAGAAAACTACTAAAATATCGGAATTCTCTAACTGTGTGTGTGTGTGTGTGTGTGTGTGTGTGTGTGTGTGTGTTTGTGTGTATGTGTGTGTGTGTTTGTGAGTGTGTGTGTGTTTGTGCGTGTGTGTGTGAGGTGCTAAAAGTAACGCTCCACCTCAATTATTCTCCTGGTGTGTGATCGCTGGGTGAGATTAACTTTTGTGTCTATAAAAATAGAATGAGAGTGAGAGAGAGGTCAGAGAAGTGTGTATGTAGGGGGGGGTGCAGATTGTAGTGAACACGTGTTTGTGTGCGTGTGAAGGAGACGAGTTGTGCGTCCGGAGGGTGATGATGTTTGGAAAGAAGAAGCAGTTTTTGTGTTGTGCACATGAATTAGTGATTCGTGCTCGTACATTAGCGTCAGACGGAGTTAGTGGCTGTTGTTGCTACGAGTCATTTTCAGGGAGGAGCAGTGGGAGTCACAGCTTGTTCCTGTACGACTGAATTCATATCAATATCATCTGCAGTTGTTTTCACAGTGTGCCTCTGGACATTCATATAAATATATTTATATATATATATATATATATATATATATGTGCAGTACTGATTTTTCTGTATATTGGAAAGTGTTTTGGGAATCCTGCTCGGCTCGGGATAGACCGACCGCTGTTTAACCTAATGTTGTGGAAAATACACTGTGCTGTGGATAGTTCATCTAAAACAACCACAGGCATTTGTTATGACATTTCAAGTATTCGGCTTGAAATAATACTTTCTGCTCAATCCGTTTTTATGCATATGCAAGAAACAAAACTTTTGTCCATGATCTTAACTTAAAAGTGCACTTGCTCCTGTGAGGATTGATATGGACATTTTAAAAAGCCGGCATGCGACAGACCGAGGCAATATGGTCACATACTGTACATCCAATATAAACAGTACATTACGTTAACACAAGTTTATAATGCAGAGAAAAATAAATACAACAAGGGCGACACACACAAACGCAATATCTGTGTTGACTAGAGTCTAGAAAAGAGGCGTTTGTTGAAGAAGCTATTTCCCTAAATCTCTGCTCAATATAGAACATGATGCAGATATAGGTACACGTGCACTCACACGCACTCACACACACACACACACACACACACACGCACCTACACACACACACATGCACACACACACACACACACACACACACACACACACACACACACACACACACACACACGTACACACACACACGCACACATAAAAATAATATGAAGACTCTTCTCTCCTTCTGCCTCACAGCATCCAAAACATCCGAATGCACAGTCTCTCTCTCCTAAACACACAAATACACACAAAGGGATGAACCAGGGCAAACACACACGCACAAACACACACACACACACACACACACACACACACACACACACACACACACACACACACACAGAGAGTCCTATCAGGCCTTATTTTTAGCTGATCCCCACCTACCCACCACCAGCAGCCCTGACCTACATCACAGCATGAATAAAGCAACAGAGACACGAAGAGAGTGAACTCGGAGGGGAGTGGCGGGGATCGGGGGGGCAGGTTGGAAGGGAGTGATGGAAGGAGGGAAGGAGGGATGGAAGGAGGGTAGAAAGGAGGAAGAGATGCACACAAATCCAGAAAAATGAATTCCCTCCTGTGCAAAATGACAGTTCCAGTTCTGTCAGCAGACCTCACCTGCTCCGAGCGTCCCAGAGGAGGCTGCAGAGGGCGAACACACAAACACACACACACACACACACACACACACACACACACACACACACACACACACAGATGCACATTTACAGGCGGCGCAAGACCTTGTGACCGACAGAGATCTCAACGCAGCTCGTCACGCCTGCAGCCTTGACAGCAGATGCTGTAAACGCCAGCTGACAAAAGCGGTTGAGTTCTCTCGACTTTGAATTATTGAGGCGTCGCCGACATCACAGACCGGCTCTTCCCGCTCTTCCAACAATGCACCGCTCCCGTTTCATTTTTTATTTTTCTTAATAATCACATGAGCAGCTCTCAGGTTGCAGTGCTGCCTCGGGACCAGATGAATATTAGATTCCGTTTCCAGCCTTGAAGCGCTGCGTTAAGTTCCTTGTGTTTTTTTCATGTAGCAGATCAATGCCTCTGTTCTGCTGAAGGCCGGCGAGCCTTTGTGCGCCTGAACACACCATCCATCTCCCTTTGATTGTGCATTTCAACGCTCCTACTGTACACTCACCGAGGATGAAATTTGCAGAGGAGAAAAAAAGAAAAAAAGATAAAACCTCTGGGTGTTGCATGTAAGTCAATTACACACTTCATACAAATTCATTCTGCTGTAAAGGGGGAGAGAGTGTGAGAGCTGAGAACCTCAAAGCTGGAATGTATTTATCCAAGGAGAGGATATAGAAATGCTCCGCTCATCCTCTCAGTCCGTTAAGTGCAGCAGACCCGGTCCCTCATGTGGTGGAAAGGCCTGTTCGCCTCAGGGAGCCGGCTCTCTGCTGGTCCCATCCACATATATATGACCCACACACACACACACACACACACACACACACAGACACACACACCCATAGATCCAGGCTCTTCTGTGTAACACCTCCCATGTGTGTTTCTGATCCCATCCCATCAGCAGCCATCCTGCCCCGCTAACGCCTCCCTCAGCTCTTTGTGTTAATGCTCGTACGACGTCGTTCAAGCTACATTAGGAAGAGAGGGACTCGGTGTGTGTGGAGCGAGAGGATTTAATATATCATGATATCAGTGGAACATTATCCACGTCAGGTGAAAAGTGCCGCGCTCCGTTCTCCTCCATCTTCTCCGGTTTAAACGTCCTCATCGAGCTTCGTCCTTCTCCCTCCTTCATCTTCACGCTCTTCTGTTGAAATGCTGAAAAAAGCTTGATTTGTGAAGCATTTACCTCTAAAACACCAAATACTGGACTAGTTCTAGGTTCTGGGTTCTCAAGAGTGGGTTGAAAGTATAAATAATAAGCCAGAGACCAGGTACTTTAAATTCAAAGCCGGCACTTTACTAAACACACTTAACAAAAAACATAATAAATAAAGTTTAATGGACTATTTATCTATTTCTACACTTACGATACATTTTTATATTTATTTATTTCACATTTATCTATATTATAACTATTTAATGAGAGCAACATTAGTGTGGACTATTTGTTTATTTAGTATACATTTTAATGCATATTTATATATTTCAAGTTTATCTATATTATTACTTTTATAATAGGGGAGATATTAATATGGGTTACATTTGTCTCGGAAAAAGTTTTGCATGTTTGATTGTGTGATTGATTTACATTTTTGGGGAACACATTTTTGGATGGACAGCTCCAATTACCTCCACTGATGAGGTTGTGTTCTCATAAGCAGGGGCAGCTGTGGCTGAGCGGTCGTTCTCTAATGCGATCGGCAGTTCGATCCCAGTGTTTGGGCGAGATACTGAACCCCCGAACGGGAGAGGCACTGTATGAATGTTTGTATAACAGCAGTAGTAGTTATCCAGAAGAGAAAAGCGCTATATGAATACAGACTATCTGCTGGTAGCATTTGTTTGTCTGTCTGTCAGGAGAATTACGCCAAAACTGATTCCCATGAAATGCTTTGGAGGTTTGGGACGTGGCCCAATGCTCAGTATATTGAATTTCGGAGGAAGGTCTAGGTTCATTTTCAATCAATCAATCAATCAATCGAAATTAATTCCTATTGTGCATAGTAACAAATGTTTAAAGTCTCCGTTAACATGGCGTTCAGCTGTTGAGATGTGACTAGAGCTTCAGTGTTGAGTCGGTTCAATGAGCCTCCTACTCCTGGTCCATCAGTCGCCCGTGTGTCTGTGGAGAAGTGTCATGGAGTCACTAACCCTTGTCTCTGCTCTGTTGCTCCTCAGATATCGACGAGTGTGCGACGCAGATGCATTACTGTCAGTCCAACACGGCGTGCGTCAACCTGCCCGGCAGCCATCGCTGTGACTGTCTGCCAGGCTTCATCCGAGTGGACGAGTACTCCTGCACTGGTACGTGAATCATCAGGTTCTACTACACAACTGTCACACAATCACACCAATGACACACTCTGAATTCTGACCTTAACATATTCATTAGGAGGGAAGGTTGTTTAAATAAGGACGTATTAAGATCTCTAGATACATTAACTCTGATGATTTGTTTCTTTGGAGGAATGTGTCTGTGGGTTGCCGTGTTCATACATTCTGGAGAATTCCTGAAACATTTAGTTCTGGACTAACACTCTCAAAGTTGGGGTGACTTTGAATTGTCAATATCAAACACATGACGATTCAATATTTGGGAGATTCCAATTCATGACATTAGGATTTTTGTCCTGTCCCAGTTCACCAGCTCACCACTAGGCCCTACCTCCTTGTGTAGTCCCATTTCTCTATGTGATGGAGGGGTAGTGGCCATGTAGCCCTTCAAACACCCCTTCAACAGTTGTTGCTGCTAAAATGCTCATCAACGTAAATCTGTCAGAAGACGTAGATCCAGCGGAATATCTTATTTTTAATCCAGTAACAAATGAACATGCATTTCATTACAAAAATCGATATTCATGTTGTAAAACCAAGAAAGTAAACATTCTGAGTGAGAGTAATCACTAACGATCGTTTGCCAGATATCAGATCAGACCTGAGTCGAGATTATCCTGCTTCATTGGGGAAGTTATAACACGATAAGACGAATGAATGAATGAATGAGCAGATTATTCGTCGCACTGTGACTCCAATCAGCCGCCGCCCTCGTGGCTCCGACTCTGTGCTTTGTTATCAGAAAACCAAAGAGTGCAGAGGAGTTAATGCTGAACTGATTGGTAAAGAAAAAATAAAACCTGCAGCGTCCATCTTTTGAAAGGTTGAGAGAATCAGCGAGCGGCTTAACAAGAGCCAGTGATTGCAGCCATTCAGCTTTTTGTTAATATTTTGTCTATCTTAAAACATCCTGATGAAAAGGTTCCTGTTTCCTCTTCGTCCCTGAACCTCCTCAGAGCTGAAAACCCAGAATCTGATCAAACCTTTCTACCGACTTTTTACAACATGCTGCACGTTTTCTGTCCTTGTTCGTCTGTGGACGTGAAGCTGTTTCTCAACGTGCGATTCTGTGACACCACTGGAGTTTTCTCTCTCTGTAAAGGGGTTAAAAGCAGCATGTTCTCTCAAGGGGGGGGGGGGGGGGGGGGGGTAGGATGTTCTTGGTTTCTGCTCAGTGTTTCTGCGGAGTGGTGTTCTTTAATTAGCTCGGAGTTGGCAGCCACTCAGGGACAGGGACCCGTGGACAATCAATCTCTCCTGCAGCTTGTAAACTGTCCTGGCATCTGCCTGGAAGCAAGAGGAGGCTCTCCACATCTGCCGGGAGAGATAAATCCTCCCTGCGTCTCCTTCGCCTCCTCCTCGCCTTGCGTCTCCTTCGGCTCCTCCTCGTCTTGCGTTTCCTTCGGCTCCTCCTCGTCTTGCTCCTCCGTCGGCTCCTTCTCGCCTTCCTTCTCCTTCAGCTCCTCTTCGCCTTGCATCTCTTATGGCTCCTTCTCGCCTTGCGTCTCCTTCACCTTCTTCTCGCCTTGCGTCTCCTTCGGCTCCTTCTCGCCTTGCGTCTCTTTCGGCTCCTTCTCGCCTTGCGTCTACTTCGGCTCCTCCTCGCCTTGCGTCTCCTTCACCTTCTTCTCGCCTTGCGTCTCCTTCGGCTCCTTCTCGCCTTGCGTCTCTTTCGGCTCCTTCTCGCCTTGCGTCTCTTTCGGCTCCTTCTCGCCTTGCGTCTACTTTGGCTCCTCCTCGCCTTGCGTCTCCTTCGCCATCTTCTCGCCTTGCGTCTCTTTCGGCTCCTTCTCGCCTTGCGTCTCTTTCGGCTCCTTCTCGCCTTGCGTCTCCTTCTACTCCTCCTCGCCTTGTGTCTCCATCGGCTCCTTCTCGCCTACCTTCTCCTTCAGCTCCTCCTCGCCTTGCGTCTCCTTCGCCTCCTTCTCGCCTTGCGTCTCCTTCGGCTCCTTCTCGCCTTGCGTCTACTTCGGCTCCTTCTCGCCTTGCGTCTACTTCGGCTCCTCCTCGCCTTGAGTCTCTTTCGCCTTCTCCTCGCCTTGCGTTTCTTTCGGCTCCTTCTCGCCTTGTGTCTCCTTCGGCTCCTTCTCGCCTTGCGTCTCCTTCGCCTCCTCCTCGCCTTGCGTCTCCTTCGCCTTCTCCTCGCCTTGCGTCTCTTTCGGCTCCTTCTCGCCTTGCGTCTCCTTCGGCTCCTCCTCGTCTTGCTCCTCCGTCGGCTCCTTCTCGCCTTTCTTCTCCTTCAGCTCCTCTTCGCCTTGCGTCTCTTTCGGCTCCTTCTCGCCTTGCGTCTACTTCGGCTCCTCCTCGCCTTGCGTCTCCTTCACCTTCTTCTCGCCTTGCGTCTCCTTCACCTTCTTCTCGCCTTGCGTCTCCTTCGGCTCCTTCTCGCCTTGCGTCTCTTTCGGCTCCTTCTCGCCTTGCGTCTCTTTCAGCTCCTTCTCGCCTTGTGTCTCTTTCAGCTTCTTCTCGCCTTGCGTCTACTTTGGCTCCTCCTCGCCTTGCGTCTCCTTCGCCTTCTTCTCGCCTTGCGTCTCTTTCGGCTCCTTCTCGCCTTGCGTCTCTTTCGGCTCCTTCTCGCCTTGCGTCTCCTTCTACTCCTCCTCGCCTTGTTTCTCCGTCGGCTCCTTCTCGCCTACCTTCTCCTTCAGCTCCTCCTCGCCTTGCGTCTCCTTCGCCTCCTTCTCGCCTTGCGTCTCCTTCGGCTCCTTCTCGCCTTGCGTCTACTTCGGCTCCTTCTTGCCTTGCGTCTACTTCGGCTCCTCCTCGCCTTGCGTCTCTTTCGCCTTCTCCTCGCCTTGCGTCTCTTTCGGCTCCTTCTCGCCTTGCGTCTACTTCGGCTCCTCCTCGCCTTGCGTCTCCTTCACCTTCTTCTCGCCTTGCGTCTCCTTCGGCTCCTTCTCGCCTTGCGTCTCTTTCGGCTCCTTCTCGCCTTGCGTCTCTTTCGGCTCCTTCTCGCCTTGCGTCTCTTTCAGCTTCTTCTCGCCTTGCGTCTACTTTGGCTCCTCCTCGCCTTGCGTCTCCTTCGCCTTCTTCTCGCCTTGCGTCTCTTTCGGCTCCTTCTCGCCTTGCGTCTCTTTCGGCTCCTTCTCGCCTACCTTCTCCTTCAGCTCCTCCTCGCCTTGCGTCTCCTTCGCCTCCTTCTCGCCTTGCGTCTCCTTCGTCTCTTTCGGCTCCTTCTCGCCTTGCGTCTCCTTCAGCTCCTCCTCGCCTTGCGTCTCCTTCGCCTCCTTCTCGTCCTGCGTCTTCTTCGGCTCCTCCTCGCCGCTCGCGGGCTCCCTCCGCCTCAATGCTAAACCGGCGTTAGCGTTCACGCCGCACGGAGGCGACTGCTCATATTTCACGACGTTAACATGATTGCCCATTAGCTCCTGTAATTGCTGCGTCTGTATTGTTATTCTTCATTGTGTCTGCGGATCGGGAAAAGGCTTTTTTTTCTGTAATTGCATTGTTGTCGCTGCGTTAAACGGAACACACGCAGACGCCGCGGAAAAAAACCTTTTGTGATTAAACAAAAGAAATGTGTGAGATCCTTGAGGAGTCGATCAAGCAGGCGGCTGAGGGAACGTTCACTCAGGGACGTCGGCGCCTGGTTGGTTTGCACAGAGTGAGTGAAATTATCTTCAGTGAATTGAATCTCGGGGGGGGGGGGGAATAAATGGCACATTAATCGTCCGTATGGAGTGTCACAGATTTAGCGGCTGCGGTGTCAGATTTTGACTTTCGTGACACGACGGCAACACTGGCTCCTCAAACGTGACAATCAAGCGGAAATTACATAAAACAAACATTCCAGCGGTTTTATTACACACGTTGTGCGTGTGTGTGTGTGTGTCTCTGTACACGTCAGGCAGCTTCCTCCGCCCACACACCGAGCCTGACATCACCGCAGGCACCACACAGTCTACTCTCAATATTACAATGTGAGCAGCTCCTTCCTCTGAGAAATAAAATGTCACCCACAGCATGTTTACACGACTCATGGTGTCATCGCCTTCTTCTCTGGACACACTCAGCCTCATCGCTCCCTGCTGCCTGGCGCTGGAGCCGCTGCCCTGTAAACAATCCGAGGTTCTGCTTGATTTCACCTGCTCGGGGGGGGGGAACAGGGGACAAGAGATGGACTGGAGAGGAGGAGGTGGATGAGGAGGAGGAGGAAGAGGAGGAAGAGGAAGAGAAGTGAGGTTTTGCAGCTCGTATCTGCTCATAGTTCAGTGTCCAGGACAAAATAACATTTAAAGGACATTTGATGTGAAACTAATCAAATGCTCTGTAATATTCTTGTCTCTGTGACGAGTGATCAGCCCCTCCACATTTCGTACAGTTCACTTTTACCTGAACAGGTTTTTCTTCAGTGGAATACAGACCTACCCTGGATTTGCTGTATTTTTTTGAAAGCACATTATTTTAAGATAAACCGTAGACTGTATGAAAAGATGGACGACATGACAGCTCCTTCAAACGTGAAGACAAATCAGCAGTACAGGGCATAAACCACACCTCCTCCATGTAAGCAGACGGGACGTGGGACAAACTTAAAAGTCAAAGTACATGTTTATCTATTCATTGATATAAAAACAGGGTGAACACCTGACTCGCGATTTGGTCGATTGGACGTAAAGGTGAGACCTCGATATTGCAGCACCAGCCCAAACCCCAAGAGCAGCAGCTGTGGCTCATGAGGTAGAGAGGTTAACCAGCCGGTCGTTGGTTCGATCCCCAGTTTGAATTCCAAAGTGTCCTTCGGCAAGTTAATGAACCCCAGATTTCCCCTGACGGCTGTCGACAGTGAATTATGTGATATTGAAAAGGCTCCATATAGAAGTGCTGTGTTAATGGGACTTGTACTTTGAGAAAGAGGGACATATAAATACAGTTGGTTTACCATTAACCAAATATAATTTTAAAAAAGGAAACAAGGCAGTGGCACCTGTACCCGGCATAGTTTAGTTTCATTTTTGTACAGCAGGAGAAGTTGGAGATGCGTCGTCCGTCTTTATTTATAGTAAATCATTTAGATTGTGTCCTCTACTCTGTTCTCTGGTGCTTGGTTTGTTTTTCTCGACTCACATGGAAGGTGTTTGCCAAAAAAGCCTCAAACCTGCGACTGCTGTCTGCTCTCCGTCAATCCAAAGATGTTTCATTATAAAGAACCTTTATGATGAAACGTCTTTTGACTGACAGACGGACTCAGAGTTTTGAGAGATGAAATCATTTCATGGGCCACAGGGTGAGTGCACGTTGGAGACAAACGGATAAAACAGATCTATTAAAAGATGGATATGAGAGTCTCTGATTTGTTCCGGCTCCAGTTTGCAGAGTTGTAGATGATGTCATCGTTCAACCTCCTCTGTGGGAGTTCGTCATGATCCATGACTTCATCCTCTGTTGTTCTGTGACTCCCATGGTGCACTTGTCTCTGGCTTTTTATTCTCTAGTTGAATTGTTTCCTGCGTCAAACAGGCTCTGATAAAACTCACAGTTACAGAACAAACCGCTGGATTGAGACTTGTGAGGTCACTTCTTTCCTCAAGACGCCATTAACAATAAATTATTCCAGAATATGTCGTCAGGCTGTTATTATTAGATTTTGTTTAAGGTTGATATTACTCTCTGGCTTTTCTTTGTTTACTCTGCTGCCTTCTCAATGAACGTATTTATCTTCTATGCTCGTCCCACTGATCAATACCTGCCTCGGTTATCTCTCTCTCTCTCCGAGCCGCTCGACTCAGACTGAACCAAAGCAGCTGCCTTTAATTTAATGCATCAGATGCTACGTGGATTCTCCAAAAATGTTAGCATTGGGAGGCAAGAAAAAGACACATCACGTGTTTAATGAAAATTTAATCAAATCCAATTCCAATTATGCATGTAATGAATGTGGAGCTCAGGTGTGACGAGCCTGGAAACCCTTGGCAACCTTCCAGCGTGTACATTAACGCTTCCAAAATGGAGGTCACGCCGCTGTCAGGCTGGCTCAGCACCAGCCAATTTAACAAGCCCATCAAACCCAGTTTGCAGAAGGAGGCAGATAAGTTTTTCTTAGTCCTCATTTCCTACCGACTGCGAGATGCTAATGTTTATATTTAGATTCATCCGTGGAGGTTTGATGTTTCCTCGCCGCTCGCCTCCGACTGCACAAGCATCTGGAGTTCTCTTAAAGCTTCGTCTCCCCCCCCAGGCTGAGTGCACGTGGAGACATGTGGAATAATAATGCTCCGTGGCTGTGGGATGGATGTTTACCACCAGAGCACATTAATGGAACATGCTTTCATTAATGTGAACTGCAACCTAAGCATCTTTATTGCCGTGAGCTGTGTATTTCATGGGGTCGTAAATGAATTGCATTATCCCCCCCCGGTGCCACCGCACACAGAGGATATATGAACTGGCTGCTGCGGACTCTGTAAAAAAGCTCACAAGCCACCGAAGGAAGCAGCTGTAATTTATGATGTAAATGAAAATATTTGCGGCATAATGAGAAGCACTTGTTTTAAAGTGCCAGGTCTTTAATGCACACACACACACACACACACACACACACACACACACACACGCTCCCTCAGCAGTTTTGCATTCATTCTCCTCTGGTGCCATGTTTTTTTCCTGCTTCTTTGGTTCCTTTTCATAACAAATTCGGCAAATTAATGAGAAATATAAACAGATGTAAAGAAACTGTTAAGTTCATATTACCGCTGCCGTTGGGTTTGAATGGTTGTTTTGATGCCGAGGTGAAGGAGTCACATTGTGCAGCATGTTGGGATGAATGCGCTGCGTGAATGTTGTTTTCATTAAAACATGTCAAAATGAAAAAAAGCCAGGGGAGGTTAATTTGTAAATGATGATTTTTCCTTTGGAATTCATACTCACAGAATCAGCTCGTTCCAAAACAACAAGTAGAGTCTGGAAAATGACCTGTTATGACATCATGGATCACGTGATTAATACATGTGAGAGAGGTTTGCTCATATAAAACCATAGATTAACGCCGTCTCCTCAATGTTAGCGGATGGGATATTAACCAATTACATTCTCAAAGATCATTTCTGTCATTTGAGGTCGTTCCTGGTTATTTCATTCCATTAAAACGAGAATCCAAGATATGTTGGCTTCATTTCTGGATAGTGGCAGGAGGTGAACACTCATCGACCATCTTTATTTTAAATTCTTTGTTTCTGTAACTTTACTGTCTCTGTGTTTTCTCACCATCATTTCTCTGTGGTACTCCACAACAGGGCTAGAATAGCTGATCCCTGTATCCTGGAGATTATGTTAATTAACAGCTAATTTACACCAGATTTTGAAAGAAATATAATTTAGACCAGCTCATGTGTCCGTTATTATAATGAACAAATGCTGCTTATTAATGATTTTGGCAAATAGGATGCATGGAATGAATTGAACATTAATAGGTTGGAAGATCTGGGGTCTGGTTTAATACGGGAACATCTTGCCTCCTCCTGGAAACCCTGCACCCATTCATTCATTCATTCATTCATTCATTCATTCATTCATTCATTCATTCATTCACAAATCCAGCCAGTATTTAGTTTGCCACCAGATCATAACTGGGAGAAAACATTTAGTCCTAAATGTAATTTCCAGGAGGAGGACGGGCGGTAAAGTGATTACAGGACTTGCATTCATCACTTCTTTTATTGCTCCACAGCCTCTGTATGTTTAAATTGGTTTTCATTAACGTCTTTACACGGAGAAAACGAGTCAACGTTGTGTTTACAGCTTGTTTCATCTGCTCCTAAGTGGCCGAGTCATCTGTAAGTTGAAGTACAGGTCTGGTTATAGGTTGAGGGAACATGAACTAAATGCAAAAGCCTCTTTAGAATAAACGAAAGAGTAGGAACTAGAATATTCAAAACATATCCACCACGTCCTTGTGCTTTAATTCAACAAGGGTATAATTGATGATGTAAAACACGAGACAGAAGGAAATTAAAGTAAATCTGCTTAGAGAAAAAAGTCACCAGAAGACACAAAGGTTCCTAATTCCACTCTGCCCTGTTCAATTAGCCTGTTAAGCTCTGTTTTGTCTCCGTGAAATCTTAATAAAATCTTTTTCCTCTATGCACACAAAGTCGTATCGCAGAGCAGCTGCGTGAGATGGAATTAATCGACCTTCGGGTCAAAAGAAAACTGTTTCTCCAGCTCCAGATGGATCACGGCAGGAAAATCTGAAATATTCATCCGACTAATTTCATGTGAATCCGTGCCCTCGGGCTAAATGCTACAACAGCCAATCAATATTTCCCCCCAGTGTCAAGGTGACCAGCAGGAGGCGAGCATGACGACTTTGGCTTCAAATATAAAATAGATTCAAGGGGAGAAACCCTTGAAAAATCCTGGCGAGCTCTGTACTTTTTCTTTTTACGGCCCTGTCACTGGTCATTAAGTTTCACATTAGTGATGTGTTCTGCTCGAGTTTATTGAATGAGACAACGGCAGGTGCTTAAGCGGCGAGGACGCGTTTTAGATATTCATTATGCAAAGTTAAAGTGAATCACGAGGTGTTGGTTTTACTCGCAGATTCACTCTTTTACACACAAGGTCTGCCGACGCTTTCAGGTGAAGTTTCAGAGACGGTCTTGAAAAAAATACAGAGATGTGTGCAGTGGAACATGAACAGAAGATGTGAGGAGACGTCACGGCTGCAGTGTTTACTTCAGGAGGAGAGAAGGTCGGTTAAAAAGGTTTTAAATATGCTTTTCAGTCGGCTGACGAGTTGATTGACACAGAGTTGAATTATTTATTATAACACAGGTGTTATTAAGGCTAAGTGCATCGAAGGTTACATTAACTGATCAGAAAAATGGCCTCATCACTCATTGTAAACGTTGTTGTTAAAATATCTAAAACAAATAGACCTATGTAATATATTGTGTTGACATGCATTGTGTACTTGCATCATATCCCCTAGTAGCAGAAATGTCATGTTGTACTCACAAAGATTACTTTGGTCAATTTTAATTTTTGTACAGATCTGGACCAAGGAGCAGATCCAGGATTGTTTATTATCTTTCATTAAACATTGTGAAATATGTTTTATTCCTATGAAAAGGGACATAAGGCTTTGTCACATTTTTGATTCATCTCTGATAAAAGTCATTACAGCGATTATTTTAGCTTTTATTTGTCTCTTAGACCCAATGAAAGATTTAAATTTTCCTTTTTTCTAAACCTGTCAAAATTATGTATTCATTATCTTCTTATCCGCAGAATGGATAAATGAATAAAGTGTTTATGTCACTGTCAGACCTGAGTTACATTTACTGGACAAGGTCTCAATCATTCATCGGTTCTATTTAGAATTAGTGACTTTTCTCGACAGTCGGATCACTGAGCCCCAGCTGTGTCTAATAACAGCCATTACTGAAGGGGACTTTGATAGTGTTACACTAATTACAGTCCCGGTCATGCCTTTTTTTTTTTAACATAATGATTATCCCCATGAAACAATTTGGTGCTCAAACACGTTTAATGCACTTCAAAAAGGTTTATTAATTATTAGCTTGTTCCTCCACATTTAAACACAGTAGTTATGTTGAATTTCAAACAGGGTCAGAGCGGCTTAAGTTACAGCATCAGCACATTTCATTTCACTTCTATAAATATTTGAGGTGTTTATTTGTCTGTCCGGGAAAATCTCAAGTGATAAGATCGTCAGCGTGATGAATAATTAGAGGTTTCAAAGGTTTGGATTAATTTATTTTAAAAAGAGATACTTGAGTAAAGAGTATGTAATAATAGTGATAGAATACTTAGTACCAATACTTTTAAACTCTATAAGCCTCTGCAGTGACTCACTAATTCACCTTGTCTTTGCTATATACTATATACGTAAGTATAGTAGTGGAGGAAATACTCAGACCCTTTTTTTTAGTAGCAGTACTAATACCATACCATAAATATACTCGAAATTCAAAATCCTACTTTAAGTTGGATTCATTCAATCAGCAAAATGTACTTTTGTGTCGATAGTAATTTATTCTGCAGTGAGAAAGGTCTGGTGCATATTTAGCGATGATTTCATTATTAAAATTACAATAATTAAGCTTTTTGAGGTCACACTGTTTTTTATATATAAATACAATATTTATTTATTATATCTTAAGAGCTCCCGCACTGTCTGTGGTGAAACATCTTCATCTTTAAAGGAACCACAGACACTGTCATATGAATTATTGAGATGTAGAGGAGTTGAAGTTAAACATATAAAATCAGACTGACCTTCAGGGAAGTGCACACATCTCAGCTGAGGCCCGACACTTCTGTTATGAAACCACAAATTCAGTAGATCCAGGATTTTATTTTGGTCTGCACCAAATAGATTTTTTATTTTTGTCATCGGGATCAACAAATTATACCCTGGGAAATATCTTGGTCTGATCCTTCCACCAAGTTTTAAGGAAATCTGATCAGTCGTTTTAACAGAATCCTGCCGACAAACAAACAAATAAACAAGCATTAAAATGCTAAAGATTCAGTAAATGTTCCTTGTTTGCTCCTGCTCTTCCTCCTCGCATATTAATTATGTGTTTAAATTAAGAAGCTCATTATACAGGCCCAGTGTTACACACAAACTCAGCGTGAAGGGACACAAATCATCCGCTTGAGGCCAAATAAGGGAAACGATCGTCCATGTTTCAACCCGAGCGGAGGAATCGATGTGTGTCCTGAGGCTTTTTAACTCCGTCTCACTCGTGTTCAGACCTGACGCTGCATCGCTCGTTTTCATAATTCACTAATTAGATCAGAACCTGGGTAGTGAGCTCCGACCCGGTGTCAGCTGGTATCTCCAGGAAAATCACCATGCTCACGAGCGTCTGTGTAATAACTTTCCAGTGACACGACCGTTCATCACTGGGTCTGGTTATTGTATTACGCAGGGAGAGAATCCCCCCTCGGATATTCTAACTGGTAGATCTTATCAATCCCTAATGGTCGAAACAGCCCATTAATTATTCTGTGAGACCTGTTATTTTTCAGTCCACCCACCAAGCGACAGCTGCTGCTACTGATTTCTGAAGCCAGTGTAGCAGTGCGTTGGAATCGAGTCCATTAGCCGGTGGTTTTCTGTGAAAATAAACTTTCAATAGAAATACAGAAGCCTTTAAATATGATATTACAGCTGCTTAACGCCTGGTGGCAGCACGAGAGGATTCTAACTTCTAACAGAATCACGGAATTTTAGAAACCATGGCAGATTTAACTGATTCTTAATATTCTAATTGTCCCAACACACAAACTAGATCATTTGACATTACACGGAGGAGATTCCAGAGACTTGAGATATCACAAAAATCGACATATAGGAAGATTAAGGTCGTCAGCTTGTGTCTGCTTTGATTTGAAGCTAAAAACAACAACAAAAAATAATGAAATCCTAGCTGAGTTGGTTGAAGAAGCATTTGCAGCGTTTGCTGGAGGTGAGTTTTTATTTTATCGGTAGATTTATCGTTGTTTTTAGTCGCAGTTCGTCAAGTACGCAACAATCCGGTTTGTCGCTCTCATTGGCAAGTGAGGGTTGAGATTATAATGTTTGATATTTTACGATCGAGATCCGCGAGACTTCCACACCATTGGTAGCGTTAAGATTATTTTGAAAACCCTCACACTTAACACAAGTTTATATATCATACAGCAGATTGTCGGGAAAATTTGACGGATGAATCTGCTGACTGTGCATCCACCTGCTCCTCAGAAGCCGAGTCGGGTATTTGTTCTTCCGACTTCTGTGTTTTCAGGAGCTTTGAAGTCGGAATGTTTAAAAACACAAAAAACAAAGTAAAGACAGTGTTTGAACTAAACATCTTTCTTTATTTGAGCAGTTATGAAGAGCAAAGACACAAGATCAGGTTTGACAGTCGTATAAATAATTTAAAACATCTGCACAATAATGATAAAAAACATCTGTATTTGCTAAAGAGAGATGGACGCACAGGATAGAGAATACAGCAGCCCTCAAACACAATAACATGTTCATCCATCCATCCATCCATCCATCCATCCATCCATCCTTCCGTCCCTCCATCATCCATCCATCCATTGAAGATCCTAGCCAGAACCTTCTTTCAGCGCCAACCCCAGTGTCACCACACAACATGAATGTACTCTGCGCATTGATTTCAGTTTTCATATTGATTCTAAAAGCCAGCCTGGTCCTGCACCTCCTCTCTCCTCTGGATGGAGCTTTCATTGAATGAGTGAGGAGCTGTCAAGTGCTCTGACAGCAGCATTGTGCTCGTTCTGAAGTGCAGGACAAAAGGCGTCTTTGATGGACTGAGCTGCCGGCTGCGGGTCGGGGGGGAGCTCTGTGTGATGCATTACCTGTGCCGAGCTGCAGTGAATCTGAGACTTTAACAGCAGCCGCCCATCAAAGAGAACATCAGCAGAAGGACTATAGTTACAGTACTGTAATTATAATAATAGTTCAATGTTTCATTCAGGTGAGGTTTATTGTGCAGATAAAGTTGTACTTCTGTTTCTGTCGGGAACATATATAACGGATAGATTTTTTTTAAATATATTCTGCAGCACCTGAACACCACAGGCTGCAGCACCACAAAACCAGGCGTTGTTAGAGGAGATTTATCAATTATTGAGCTTTGCATCTTTTCCACTTATTCGCTATCCATCGATTCGGCCTCTGCATCGGTGTGTTTATGCTTCTCTACAATTTCAACTGGCCCGGCCGACATTAAACAGAATTAATAAGTAGTCGAGGCCGTCAGCGTTTTAATTGTGCGTCTCCTCTTTCAGCATCCTTTGGCTGTTAACACACTGAATACTTAATGAAGCAAACCTTCCTCTTGTACTGTACGGTTAATGCAGGATACCTGATTCTATCCCTTCTCATAAACTCTCCCGCGTCCCAGCAGCTCTGTTGACATTCACCTCCACTTTAGAGTTCAACACAGGGAGGAAATCCACAGCAAGAGAAAAAGCTAAATAATTTCTCCCACTTGCTTCAGGGGCTCCGTGAGCACCGCTCATTAATTAAGGGGGAATGCATTAGTCATGACTCCCACCAAAGCTTCTGCATATTAATGAGGAGTGTGTTGTAGTGAGTGTGCACCTTCGGAGCGGAGGCAGCCTCGGGCCACGTCCTGGACTTAAAGAAACAGGTCACGGTTCGATTCTAAAGATACTTCAGCGATGCAGCTGTATAATCAAAGGTTGTATTGTTCGCAATCATCCAAAAATCCTGTTTGATTCTAACTGGTCTGCGTCCTTAACCTGCTTGATAGTCTCCGCAGCAGGAGTCCAATCTGAAAACATGCTGCCAAAAATCTGCTCCTCTCATGTTTGCCGGCGGCAGATTATCCACAATCAGACGAGTTGTTGTGATGACGCTTTATTTAAAAAACACGTATGAATCTGATTTCCACTTTTCACTAATGGCTCATTACCGCTGCTCCTCGGGTCGACTGCAGATCAGCCTCATCAGGGCCTTTCGCTGTGAGGCCTGTTAGTGGAAGGTGTAGCGGGTGATGTCACGTGCACGTTGATCCTCGTGAGATTAACCTTCTGAGGAAGTAGAGCCCGGAGAAATCAGTCACTTGTATATTATTGATAAACTCTCACAAAGGACGAGTATCAGTGGTGGAGATATTTATTTGACGTGTCAGGAGCAGAGATAAAGAACATGCTGGAAAATCACGAATACAACTTGTCACTTTACATTCAATCAACCGTTAGAGAAAATCTCGTTAACAGAAGAATTAAAGGTTCAGTGTCTAAAGTTTAGTGACATGTAGTGGTGAAGTGTCATGTTGCAGCTCTTCCTGCTCATTGTAACTCTGTGATTTCCTTCTTATATTTCAACATCTTTATCGTCTCAGTCGATAATAATTCTTACACTGTGAAATCCGAAAGAGACAAACCAGTAAAACACTCCAGCACTTTCTTTCTTAAGGTAACGATTTAGATATCGATCTGTGGAAACATGGATTTTGCCTCTGACGTACACACAGAAGTTTATATAAACTATTTACTTTCTTCACTAACTTTGAGTTGCTCTTTTAATTCTCGGTAAATACAGAACTTTTCAGTCTGCAGGTGAGTCTTTGATATCTATGTGTAGCAGACTGCACCACAAACATCGAAGTCTAAAATAGTCGTTTCAAACCGTGGCAAACATCTGGAAAGTGAAGTGAAAGCTGCACGTTAACGACGGTTACTGACTTCCACTCGAGGTGAAATCGCACTTTGTCTGCCGCAGCAATAAACATCATCTTCCCTCCGGCCTCCGACTGAGAGAAAAACCCATAAAAGTCAAGTTCATGATATCAGAATACAAAACTCTGACCCGGAGCATCGAGCTGGTGTGTTCCCCTCATGTTCAGTGAGTCAGCATTTCATGAATGAAAATCCCCCCCACCACCACCCACTCACCCACCACTCACCTTGCCAGCTTTCCTATAATTAGTCAGTTTTATGGTCGTAGAATTTATATAGTCCATGAAGGACTGTGTAACTACTGCAGGGAGAAAAGCAGAAAGAGCAAAGATGCCCGGATCCGACCGAGCTGCAGTTCCAGTCCGTCGGCCGCTGTGGAGACTTTGTTCTCATGTGTGTGTCCACGCCACCAGTTTGTGTTACCACTACACAAAGAGCACAAAGGAAAACAACTCTGCTTCCCCCTTGGGCAATGAAACTAAAATATAACAATCAGCAGATCTTTCCCTCGTCTGTTAATATGTAGAACTGCTCGTATCACTCTGAAATAAATAAATACCTTCTGATTCTGAAAAGAGGCAAAATATCCTCAACTCCAGATGCTGCATCGTTTCATCGGCTTTTCCAACCTGGCGACACAATCGGTGCCAAATCGATCGGAGCTCTGTCACCTTCATTATCCACGTTTTGATTCTGTCATTCACTCCGAGATATAACGAGAGAAATGTCGTCCGTCTCTCACTTTGTGATAAAGAGCAATAATCACCGTGTCAACAGTTTCCAGCAGAGATTTCCCTGCGAGACGTGTCACTGACAAGGAGATCATCAAAATTCTCACTTATTGATTGTGCCGTCAATAATGAAGAAAAGCCCCCAAAAATATATATTAAAATAAACAATTTCCATCACAGTTCATGCCCAAGCTTTTCAGAAGCAACTTGAATGGACGGATATATAAACAGTCACTGATTACAATAGTTACAATAGTATCACAATAGTGGAAATATTGAGATATTTAGAGCAAGATCAACCTTTTTGTTAATGTTATATGTGATATAATTCATTGATGTTTTGTCTCACTGGTATAATTCCCACATCATGAAGGTAACTGGTGCTGAAACAGAGGAATCTGTCCGGCAGTTCACCGACCATGTTTCAAACTGTTGTATATCACACCTCTGCCAAGTGATGGTTGTTTTAAAAAGTAAGATAAGATCAAATGAAATATGATTCCTGAAGGAAATGTTGTATTCATTCATATTTGTCACAGGATCCACGTCACATGTTGACCGTTCCAAACAGAACTGGAGTTTGGAAACATCCTCTCACTTGCTAACTGCTCTGTTTTCCTTCTTATAATTCAACATTTTTATCACCTCAGTTGATAATAATTCATAATTCTCTCCCTCAGAACATGACGAGTGCGCCAGCAGCCAGAGTTTGTGCGACGTGAACGCCATCTGCACCAACACCATCCGAGGACACCTGTGCACCTGCAAGCCGGGCTACGTGGGCAACGGCACCATCTGCAGAGGTAAGCCCCCCACCGCCCCGGGTAACGGCCCTGGAGGGTTGACGCTCCGATACGGACCCTGACCCTTCCCCCCCCCCCCCCCACATCCCGACTGGGGCTGGATCTCTGCTCCGTATCAACACGGTTCAATCCGCCTTCACATCTTTAACCAGGCAGCAGCTGCCTCACAGATCATGAACATTCATTCTGCACCGGTTCCAGCGCCTCTCGCTCACTGCTCACGTCGGAGGAGAAATGTTTTGTGTTGCTGGACTGGTCTTAAGCTTTATGCACTTACAGCGTTACCGCAGCAAAGGCAGAAAGAAAAACACGACAGCAGCAGAACAGGCTGACGTCTGACCCCACTTCAAATATAATTCCACCGAGAATCAAATGTCAGAGTGTAGTTTTGCCAGGAGAGAGACGACCTGTGGCTGCGAAACCACCGGGCGGAAAACCACAGACCTCAGGAGACAGCTTCAGGCTGATGTAACCCAACATCAGGACGTTAAATCGTTTTTACTCTAATTTAAAGCCGGATTTAGCAAACTGCTGTATTACAGGCGGTGGTGTAATGTTATCTAATGGAATCTACAGTTACACATACACATGCAAATGGAGATTTGGTTTCTCCACGTCAGCCAATTTCTTTGCTTTAGACAGGTTTGCTTGTTTTGGTGCTTTTGTGGATTTATATGTGGCAACTACTGGTTATTAAAATATACAGGAAATCGTCTAGAAGATTGTTTTGGTCTTGTGTCTGTAGGAGAAAAGTTAACTTGATTTTCTTAGTTCACTTTGTGTGTGAAGAAGTTCCAAATATATTCAAATTGATTTAACACAATTCAGAAGAACACTTCCTCCGAGGTCTGCAAATTACAGAGATTGAATTAAATCAATCCATTCTGGCGCTTCCGGACAAAACTGAATAATATGAAGGGCCCTAAAACAAGGTCTGTATTTATCCTGATTGGTTTTCTTTTATTTGACGACTTTCTGAGAGTTTAAAACATAGATTGTGTTGGACTTTAATTTACTTTATGTAAATGTCGTTTGGTGGTAATCGTATTTAAAAGCAGTTTGCTGCAGTTGCAACCTAAGCTTCAATAACTCAATACTTGTACGACGCCTACTTCTGAATTTCATAGTTTCGACTTTACCCTGTTTGTCTGAACCACGTCTGGTAAACTGAGTGTTTGAAAGTTTTTAATATTCTGCTGGAAACGTTCAGCACTGACACTTACTGCCTGTTTTCATTAGCCTATCAACAATCAATGCAAATGTGTTGCCCATGAACGCTGGCTCTCGGCCAGAACCGACCATTTTTATCGCTCTGCCAATTCAGAAATGGCATTTTTAATAAACTCTGTGAGCCCAACAGCAGTCAATGGTCTTCATGGGAGTGAGTTACTGGGTTTTTATGATAACAGAATGATTTCCCGTTCGTGGAGCTGCACTGTTCTCACGGTGCCTAACAACTCTTCTATCGAACCGCACAACGAAATGAGAATGAATAAAACACTAAATAATATTTATGGTATTTTTTTTCCCAGTTTACATGGGAAGTAAATTTGGAGCATGCAGGGGCTTGTTTGTTGCTTTATTACAGACCTGTAATGTGAGTGGATATTTGTGTAGCCTGTGCCCCCGGACACTCTGAGGTGTGTGTGTGTGTGTGTGTGTGTGCATGTACACGGTGACCTCCGGTTATAGACTCTCAACGTGCACGTGTCCACTCGACCATGAGCTGCCTGAACCTATTTTGAACTGTATATTTGCTCTGAAGGCTCCCGCAGTGGGACGGTCGCTGCAGGTTCACGGCAGATGAAACAGGTCGGTCAGTTACAGGCCCGTGTGGAGGGAGGGCCGCTCGTTAGGAGGGATGGAGAGAGAGAGAGAGAGAGAGAGAGAGAGAGAGAGAGAGAGAGAGAGAGAGAGAGAGAGAGAGAGAGAGAGAGAGAGAGAGAGAGAGAGAGAGAGAGAGAGAGAGAGAGTGCACTCCACGTCGGGTCTGTGAGTAACCATGAAGTCTCCTGAGAGACGGCCTCTGTTCTACAGGAGGAACTGTGTCGGCAGAGATTGATTTCTAACACAATTGTTAGGGTTAGATATATATTTGGATCTGGGGGAAAGAAAGAAAAATAATGCTCAGGGTGCCATTTAGCTAAAGATCATATATATGTCATATATGGGGAAGAACATGTGGTTTGCAGCATATTGAAAGTCAATCAAGGAGCTTATGATTTCTTTGTCAATCTGTTAGTACTCGCACAATTCCAGCTGAAACTATAAGGTGTGACTGTATGCGTGGACAGTCACAACTCTATGAACTATAACTTAAGTTCCTGCACAGAACTGTACGATGCAGCAATGGAGCAAAACACCAAGTTAAATTGAGAAGTGTCAAAAGCTGGGGACTCACACATTGTCTACTGACGGCAATATTTCTTGAAATAATACTAAGTTGAATTTTGATACTGATAGAAATTATTTTTTTACCTCTGCCAAAGAGGATGTGTTAGTTGGCAGGTTTTTTTTTGTTGATCTTTTTATCTTGATAACGCAAAAACTACTGAACAGATTTTGGATGAAACTTTGGCCAAAAGAAAATCCATTAAATGTTGATCTAGATTAAGAGTTTTCATTTTCACCTTTTGCCAATTGGTGGATCTTGATGAAAATAATCATAGAAGGGACTGACGTCTATGATGCAGATCCAAATAAAACTCATCATCTAAGGGGTGTAACTACTGTGTCTGTTGGCCGAGCTCTGTGCTCCACTGTGTATCATTCTTCAGACTTTTATCCGTCTTTACGTCGCCTCTCCAAAAGATGATTCATCAACAAGAAGTGCAGCAATCAATCAAACTGACTCAGATCAAAAAGTCTATTTTTCACGCACAGCTTCACTCAAATCGTCTGTTTTGTAAATTAAAAAAAGATCCCACGAGAAGCTCTCTCATGTAATTTCCATCACCGTGTGCTTATGCCTGGCTGCTGGCCGACGGATGATAAGAGAAACATTAAGCTTAATCAGGCCTTGATTTTCCAAACTACTTCAACACCGTCTCGATCAGATTGAGGCAAAATAAGTTGCATCAGGGGACATTAGTCACAGTGAGGACAAGATGTCACCCATCACCCACGTTGACCCCTGAAATCAAAACCTTCTCCCCTGATCGCTGGTCTGGAGCCTCTTCTGAGACTCGTTTGATCATCTTTCAATTTCTTTAACGCAGGTCGAAGTGAAACACGGAGGATTCTGACCCTGCTGCCGCGTTCCACCGGGTTTCCTCACTCATTAACTCGTGTTCTGTAGCTGCACAGCTGCTCGTGAGCGTGGCGACTAATAATGTTGAAATTAGACGGACAGGACGGGGGAAAGCATGTCGGACATACCAGTTATCAGCGAGGGGAAAGCGTGTCGTGTGCTACTGCAGGTGCACGTGTGTCTGTGCGTGGGTGGGGGGGTGATGCAGGGCAGTAAATGGTAGATAGAGGAGAGAGGCAGAAAATGACGGAGGAAGGAGAAAGAAGAAGTTCTGTGCAGCTGCTCTTATCCTGTTGTAACGCAGACGTCAGGATGGTCGGCAGGTGGGACTCACATCGAGAGAGAGAGAGAGAGAGAGATCAATGCAATTTGCAAAGTGGCGTCTGCACAATGTGGGTCTTTGTGTTTTCTCCAGGGCTCAGACATGCAGACAGAACACAACCCGACTGAAGAGCTGCCTCCTCTTTCTTATCATGCACGTTGTCAACGGTGTTACTGACTCCAGTGGGTCGGTCTGATCAGTGTCTGGATGCAACAAGGTTTCCCTCAAACTAAAATAAACTGAAGTCGGGATAGAAATGGATGTGAGTGATTCAACACTGAGGACTTGAGCTCATGATACCAGAGCCACTGGAAGAAATCAACCTTTTGTTACTTAAGAAATCCCAAACTACACCTCATCCTTAATGCTGTAGCAAAAAAAAGCTGATCACATTCTCAAAGACGTACACGTTGGCCTCAAATCTAGTTTAAAATCCAAGTTTTAAAGTTTGAGTGTGTAACATTTAGGTGAAAGAGATTTATTGGCAGAATTTAAAATAATTCTAGTGATGTTTACTACTAGCGTGTTTCTTCTAAATTGTAGAAATTGTTGATTTCCTCACCCTAGAATTGGCGTTTATATTTAAATACTTCATATTATATCTTTGTTTGTTTGAAATTAAGCAGGATTACTCAGTAGATCTCCTTTAAATTGTGTGAAGAGGTGGCTCATGACCCCACGAAGTGCAAGTCCAGGTTATCTAGTGAATTTAAGTCTGGTCTCACATGGGGACGGCTCATACCCATCTTTATATCGTCATTGATTTAAGCAAACTATTGTCTAAAGCATCACTTCATGCTGTCATAATAAGTGAAAATCAGATATTTGCCCCAAACCATGAAAATCAGCCTCAGCCTGAAAGCACAGACAATAATTGGTCCGTGTGTCCACCTGAGTTTGTCCTTGTTGTGTAGTTAATGTAAATGTAAAGTCTGATCAGCCGGTTTACACACAGACTCGTGACAGTGTCACTCCTACTCTCCGACACTTACTTTTTTAATAATGTCATTAAAACTTCCTACATCCCAGCTACCTATGGCCAATTAGTATTATGCGAGAGCAGGTAGTCGGAGGAACGGTTCCCCCCCCCCCCCTTGAGATCTCATTACTGTGTGATGGCGACAGCGTTGGCCAATCGACCTGCGCCTCCCATCTCATTCCCCTCATACATCACCGCACCCCCCTCGGGAGTAAGGGAATTAGTCTGAGTGTGACTGCGGCTCCTCGCTCGCTCGCTGCTAATGTTAATAAGTGCGTTTAGCCGGCGTTGAGCAATGAGTCCACGAGGAAGAAAATCTGGTTTCTGAGCCAAACGAGTGACAGCGGCTTGTTTCCTGTGGAAGGTTTAGAGCATTTTATTTGCAGAACTTGACCTTTTGGTGGTTTTACATACTCAACCACTTTAAAACTCTAAATCGCTCATGTAGATGTTTCTATGAGACCTTAAAGGAAAATCCCTCCTCTGATTGAGCTCATTAATTTACTTGAGTCACATGTTGTTCTGTGATGAAGAATGGATTCATCGCTCCCTACTCAGCCTGAGAACCTTCCATTCTTCATCCGCAAGTAACTACTACGCACGTTACTTGCGGATTCCACTAGAGGGCACGCTGGAGATCTCAGCTCGTATTCAACGTCGGGATTTGTATTCTGTAAATAACAAACATGGCGACGCTGGAGGAGTTGTTGTGGTTACTTCTGACACCGTGGAAGACAAAGTGATTGCGGCACCATCACAGATTTTATGTGAGGATCATAAATCAATAGTATTTTTCACAATGTTGCTGTTGTATATTTGGAGGACGTACACAACCGACACACCAAACAGTCACAGGTAACACAAAGCAGTCATGATGCGTACATGTAGTCTAAAGAAATTACAATTAAAATACATGAAACAATAGAGCAAAAAGCCAATTTTCCACAAGATAGTGACTTTAAAATGTCCTGTAATATGTATTAGCAGCAAATGGCTCCTGCTGAGGTCATGCTATGGATTCAGTAATGAGGAGTTCTCCACCGTCTCCTGCGAGGATTTGCGGGACACCAGAGAATTACCACCAGGGTGAACCTATTAGATTTCCCCCGATAAGCTCCAGTAACGGGGTTGTAATGTGGCTCCGGTGTGGCTCCCAGTCCTCCCAGTCTGCAGCCGGGTCTCCGGGGAGTGAGGCCAGACACATTCTCCACAGTCAGTCGGTCGGTCGGTCGGTCGGTCCACAAGGTTCGACCCGCTCGTGCTCGCCTGCAAACCAAGTCGTGACCACACCTCTCATCTCGCCTCTATTACAGGAGAGTAATTATCACTAATGCAGCGGTGCCGTGCCCCCCCGGTCACCGCTAACGGCACCAGAGAGTCGACTGCGTGACACTGATTTCATGCAAACACACGATATGGACACGGAGAAGAAGCGGCTCAAACTGCACAGCTTCACAATCTAAGACATTGAGTTAAAACAAATGTATTCATCTCTGCTCGAGAGCTTTTCCAATACGAAGTTTCCAACTGGTTAGCTGGTTAGCGCACTCGGTAATCACATAGTGCACTTTCCATTTAACTCCATGGCAGGCGTGCATCCAGCTCCTCCGCCCCTCCACTTCTCCGCCCCCCCCGTGGCTGGGATGATTGCCGGACCACATAAAGAAAGGCCTCCATTTTCAAGAGCCCATTTTACTGCTATTGATTGTCTCTGCCGACTGGAAGTGAGAAGAAATGAGGGGTTGCGACTCGCTCTACCTTTTACTTACTTCGTCTTCCTCCTCTTCATCTCACTTTCCCCTCCTTTTGTATTGCAATTCTCTCGGGGAGGGAGGGAGGCGGGGGGGGGGGACTACCATTATGTCATCTCCCTTACAGCACAATAAATGGGCCACAATAGTTCAATCCGAGCGCCACATACGATTGTAGATCAACATTTCTCCCGCTGCCAGACTAATTATCAGCAGGAGCCTTTTGTCGGCGGCAGGATGAGTGAGCTAATCTCGTTAATGGTCCGTTCCATTCCCCGGCGCTGGATTGTACAGACAAAGGGGGTTTTAAATAAGGGGGGGGGGAGATTTGAGTAGCGAGTCTAAACAGCAGCACAGTGGACAAAGGCGTTGATTCGTGCGTTCTTCTCATCTCGATATCCGGGCCGATCGCAGAGGAGCCGTGTTGCAACCAGCTCGCAGCCGGCAGTGAAACCTAATGCATTCTGGGATATATAGAGGGGAAAGGAGGGGGGGTGCTGCAGGGGAGAGGAGAGGAAATGAGAGAGGGAGGTGTTGGAAGTCTGAAGCATTTAATTTTCTGTTTACATAATTATTGCACCCCTTCATCCCTTCTTGATAGGAGAAGCGTGTTTAGAATTTTTTTTTTTCTCTTGTCTGCTG